>NC_044333.1:11428301-11728889 GCF_007399415.2 Gopherus evgoodei | reverse complement strand
TTAAACGTTCTGTAATACTGCACTTTTTAGTTCCTACCATTAGACAGAGAAAGAGTGCTCAGGCTACACAGGAGCCCATGGGAAACACTAGTCTCAGGGCAGGAAGAGCGGAAGAAAGTCTATTTTAGAGATTTCCTGCTCTTAGAGGAACCCAGTCTTTTGGTGTTTTTTTACCTTATCCTGCCTTCTGGAGCAGGATTTGACACTATTAACAGAGCAATGTCCAGCTTGTCGAAAGGTACTGGTAGTGAACAGAAGTGGGAGACAAACAAGAGGGAGAACTCTTTGTTCACAAGAGCCGAATAATTATTCTACTTTTAATTAGTTGGGTTTAAGGAGCCATGCTGTGGAGCTATTGCTGCCAAGAGGGATGAAGGTTTCTCAGTTCACTTAACACAAAATGTATTGATGGGCCACCTCTGGGGAAAGCCAGAACAATTGCACCCCCTAGCAGATCAGATAGGTGGAAAGGCTTCTGAGGAAGGAAACAGTTTTCTATCATCTAAATTTTATATATATCTTTTCACAGTGTTAACAAATAACAGAAGGGTCTCTGTGTTTGATTTGGGGCATTTCATTTGTTTTGCTATGAAGCATTTTCTCACTTCCCTATTTCTGGCCAGATAAATGTATTTTCTCAATCATTTTAAAATAACTCAAATATTTAGGGTGGGATTTTCATTGATCCTGTTGAAGTCAATGAGAGTTTTACCTGCAGCTTCACTGGGAGCAGAGTTAATCTGAGCACTTCTGAAAATCCACCCCTACTGTGGATTTTAGAAACTCAGGTATTGCTACCTCAGATCAGGCCAGTGGCAATGTTCCATATAGCCAGTATCCTGTGTATGACAGTGGCAGGTATCAACTGCTCCACACAAAAGTGCAAGCATCCCAAAGTTGTCAATTATAGGATACCTGGCCTAAAGGAGAATTTTCTTCCCTAGCCCTTCAATTTGAGGTTGAATTATGTCTCCCTTATATATCACACATACTCACACAAAATGGAAGTAGTTATTAGAACTATAATCATCTTTCATTGGATGCTGGACTAGCCCCACAAGTTTGAAAGGAGGTAGAAAGGGTAATCTCTAGGGCACTAAAGCAGCATAGTACAGGAAAGTAGGAAGATGATCAGAAGTGACTGTTACTATGCAAGTTCACATTAACTCATTTTTGTATTGTGTGGTTTCCATTTAATATCATTAGGCTTGAGGTGTTCTACACAATGGTGCTATCCTAAAAAAAGCAACAGGGATTGCAGCGGCTCAACTCCTGCTGACAAAGTGAGGGGTACTGCAGGACAAGCTTTAATATCTGTGGCATCCCGTATAGCCAGAAGGGAGTCAGGTGAGGGGTTTCCTTCTCCTCTTCCCTTTCTTCTGCAGAGGAATTGGGTCTGTGTAATGCTGCCCAGGAGTACCTCACCACCCGTCCTTAGTGTGATGTAGTTCTGTCTGTGCCTGCTGTGGACAGGTCTCTGCAACCAACAGCCTCACCTCTGGCAGCACAAGCACTGCCTTCCAGGCCTCTGCAAGCTGCACTCTGTCTGCACAGGTAGCAATAGGCCCACACCACTACCACCCAGCCCTCAGAGCCTTCCCTGCAGCGTACATAGGGTGATCAGACAGCAAGTGTGAAAAATCAGGACGGGGGTGGTGGTGGTTGTAATAGGAGCCTCTATAAGAAAAAGACCCAAAAATCAGGACTGTCCCTATAATATTGGGACATCTGGTCACTCTAAGCTACAGCCCCCCCTTATCCACAGAACACTCACAGTATTACCAGGCTGCTATTCCCAAAGGAACAGTACACTCACCAACTTGTAAGCTTCAGCTCAAGAGCACCACTTTGCTTGACACACAACACTTACATATATTTATAGTGAACACAAGAATATGTTTATTATTAAAGAAGAGGGATTCAAGTGCCAAGGGGTAAAAATATTGGAAATAATTACATGTAAAAACAAAATCATAAAATGGTTTCCCAAGAGTAAACTTAACTAATAGGTTAACCTCCTATCTAAAGTTTATGTTACCCAAAGTTCCCTACCATGTTTTCAACCACACCTGGTTAAGACCCCTTTTTCATGAAACCAAGTTTCTATCTGTCACTTCTTCAGTGAAGGGGACCTGAGTATCTTCTCTGCCCCCCAAATACACTCAAGCATATCTTCGATGTAGACCTCAAGATAAGGTTCTTTCCCCTGCTTTATTTCTCCTTCTGTTAGTACCTTTCTGAAGTTCTTGCAATCTTTTGCATTCAGTTCAAACTGCTGATAAAAAGCCCATTGTGTTGAGGCAATACTCAATTTACATGTAAACAGATACAAGGATAAACATCTCAATAGACAGAAAAACTGTTTTTCACCTTTTCTGGTGACCAAGCCCTGCCCTGCCCCATGCCCGCACACTTTTAAGAACATATTATATAAGTAACTTGTCACATGGTATCTGTACATTCTTTTCATAATGATATTGATGACCAGTGTGCCACCAGCTTTCATGTAAGATCTCACATGGCACTCTTTGGTAAACTATAATGTACATATGAGACTCAATGGGATCCCTGTAACCTCTCTGCATTCTCTTGCTTTGTCAATTGGTATTAAGAGGTTCTTGGGTCACACAGCCTGGCAGAGAATTATATCCTTTCTTCAGATACCAAACAGAGGCATCCGGGCTACCTTAGAAAAAGCAGGGCTTTGAAGAACCAGACTGCATGATTTCCATTCACTGAAGCAGTTGCACTGAAATTCTCTCAGCTAGAAAAAACTTCTGCTTTCACAGTTATGCCCACGACTCCCATTTTCTTGTGGAAGGGGAACTGCACGTGCATCTCTGAAGAGAGAATTTGCCTCTAGGAAACTATGCAAATTTGAGGGTGAGATATTACTTTTGTCTAAAGTTAATGGCTTTGTTTACTGCTCAGAGGCTGGTCCATAAGTAAAGATAAGTGCTTACTTGTCCATAACAACTTTGTTTTGCAGTACCTAGGTTGAAAGGGAACTGGAATTTCAACCAGGGCACTAGGGATCTAACAACAGACTGAGCATAGAGGAAAGGAACTGGACGTACTGTTATACTGGCTAATGCAGGTTATTGTTCATCTTAATTTTTCTTCACTGAAAATACTAATCCTTACTTAAGAGTGATACAAGTGGCAATTACATAGCTAGTTAAAAGGGTTGTTTGAGATGGGCAGGAGCCATCTGTGGGTGAACACGAAAATTGTAGGTTACCTTCCTGCTCATCTTAGGACCCATTACTAGCAGCAAGAAGTGGCCTTGATTTTTATGTTAATCTATATGGATCTGAGAACTGATGGGACAGGGAAAGCAGAAATGATGACAGAGGAAAGGACCTACAAACACCTTTGTTTTCCTGTTTTTCAAAGGAGGAGAAAAAGTCTGCAGTTCTCAAACACACAATACCCATTGTTAAAAGCAGGAATCACATGCAGGTCAGATTAGCAGAAGCAGGTCTTAAAGGACTGATCTTGCAGATTTAAATTTTTTATTAAGATGATGTTTTAAAAAAGTGAACAGTACAGAGTTTAAGCGTAGAAGTTTCTGGTTATCAGGGAATAGCGTACAGATTATTGAGGGTGCGAAGTTCGGTTTAAGATCAGGTGTTGTAAGGAATACATAATTTGCAATATCCTCGATTGTGGGTAAAAGGTTGTTGAGGCAAAGTACAGACATTGAGATATGAGGGTATGAAGTTCATATAATGGCTATGTTTGGATGTGGAGTATAATGAGTGGATACGATGATGAGGATGGATTTAGCCTTGTTTGGTTAGATTTAATGGTCAGTGAGTTTATGGTTCCAGTTCATATGGTCCAATGGAAAAAGTCTCAGTCCCTTTCTCGTAGTTGATGCATGGTATCGTTCTGGCTCACTCCTCCTGGTACTGTCGGTGGCCAGTGACGTGTTCGATGTAGATATCCTTGGACCATCGAATGGTGTCTGAGACCATGAGGCACCACATAAACCGGGCATAATGTTGACCAATCCTGCAGATCCACAGCACACGCGCGTTGCAGGGGTCCCAGGCGCCCAGGGCTCCGACAATCAGGATGTCCATCTGCACCTCGAAGCCCTTCACTCTCAGTGTGTCGGCCAGGGGAACGTACTTTTCTAGCTTACGAGCTCGGGCTTCACGAAAGGCCGGAGTCCCATTCTCAAAGGAGACGGTGACGTCAACAAGGATGATCTTTTTCTGGGCCTCGTCAGTGACGACCACGTCTGGTCGCGGCTGGCTGTCGGTACCAGGGATGTCGCAGTTCACTGCGACCTCCCTCATGTCTGGTGCGATGGCTTTCACCAAGCGGTTCTGGATGGCGTTGTGGCACAGCTTGCACTTTAGACAATTCCAATGAAGTCAATGAGTCAGCACACATCTGTGCTGGATAGGGAGAAGAAAATTGATTGGGACAAAATAATCTGCCTGAAATTTTGCTCATTCCCCTTATCCAAACTGAAATTTAAAGAGCATACATGATCAGAAGAGTGACTGTAAAGGCACTCACTTCCTCCTTCGCAGGTCTGCTTCTTCTGTGAATTCACAATCAGAAGGAGCTGGATTCTACATTGGCTGCTGCACCATCTACAGACTGAATAAATAAAGACATGGATACAACTCTCATTTTACGTCACCGAGTGTCTCATTAGGTTCGATGAACAGTAGTTTGGGCCTGAACTTCCCATTGCAGGGCCAATATTTTCCCTCAATTTCGCCCATGCAATTACATTCAAAACAAAGGGTTACACAAACACCACAGAGCCTCTTGGAAAGTTTAGTAAATTAATGTTGTAAGATGTTCATATACCCTCCCGATGAGCCCTGCCTAACTGCTTAGGCAAAGAGGTATAATCAACGGCAAAGTTTATCCTGCACAATCTTTATTACAGATAATAACATGCAAACAAAGAAAGCCAGCATGATGTTCAGAGCCCACCATGAGATGGTGGCACAGAGCCTGCTGGCAGATATAAAACACATTTTTACTTACAGACAGATGGAATTAGATACAGTCATTGAAAGACAATCATTAATTTATAGGCATTTCTAAGGTGTTAATATCAGCATCCTTGCCAAGCCCCCGAGACAGAGCAGATGGACATGAAACTACATGATGCCAGCTTTAGAGACTTTTAGAGTAGAACTGCACAGCGAGGTCTGGGCAGGATGTTTCCCCGTCTCTTTAATTACACGTAACTTTATATTTCAAGTGAATCGGTGTAATATCTGGGGCTGCTTTGCTTGTTTAAATGTGTTGCAATGAACACACAACTAAGCTTCTGATGTTAATCTCAGTTCAACAACAGGCAGCACCTCAAGTCCTAGTTTCCTTTAAATAAAAAGTTATTACTATAGGTTTGGGGTTACGCATGCCCAGTATCTGAGATTAGAATTGGCCGTAGTTTTGTAATTTTACATTCCCACAGAATTTATTGGGGAAAATCACAGCTGTAGATACATGTTTCAGTTTTTATATAAGGCACAATTAAATGATGATGTGTCAACGATTATCATTAGAAGCAGGAGGCTGAGAAATTTTACTGAGAGCTCAGATTATGGAGAATGAATTCTAAGATTCACAGAATACACACTTGTCAAACCGAGCTAGCTCTGACATTCTGTTTGGGCTGCTTTTTAAAGAGAACAATATGAGATGTTGGTTAATACAGAAAACTTTGTACATGATTTAAATGAGTTTTGCATTGACTAATTTGAAATATACAAGGATACAACTGTACAGAACTGCAGCACCTACGCCGCTGACAGCCACTGACAGTCAGCAGTTCTATATATATCCATGGAGATCTGGTTAAGGCAAAATATATTTAGCGTGGTTGAAGGCACGTCTGATGGAAATATTGGCCCAGGATATTGAAAAATGCTACATCTGTGCCAAGTACAAAGCCCCAAATTGCATGGGATATATATATTTCAAATGCCTTAGATGCACACATTGTGATTGTTATCCATTAAACTAAGCTGTAGATTTAAGACTTCCATCTAAACATTTAGCCTTATGGCAAGGCACCTCCTTTGCCTCACTGGCCTCAGCATTTCTCCCTGTCCCTCTCCGACTCCAGGTGTTTTTTAATTCTTTACTCTGGTTTATTTTTCAATATTTACAAGATAGGCCCAAGTAGTGCACTTAAGCAAAGCAAAACAAAAACATCTTCACATTCTTGAGCAAGTATGCCTGGAACCTGCTCAGATACCTGGGAGCTGCAAATCCCACAAATGCCACTAGGTGGCAGATGAAAGCCAGTGCCATCACTGCTAAACTTTTGCAGACATCAAAACAGCAAATGGACAAACAGTATCACAGACAAATCCAGCAGCAGCTCCCTCCAGCAGATGATATCCACATGCATTCCATTGTCCCAATGGTCTGGGCCATTCACTGCTAATGATACCAATGCAGCCATTGCAGCCACAAAAAGGGGAAAAGCAGCAGGAAAAGATAGTATCTCTCCTAAATTCCTATATAATCTGCATCACTGGCATGGAAATGGATAATGTAGCTTTTCACCAACATGCTGGAGACTGGAGTAATCCCCCATGTGTGGAAAGAAGACAAGGTCATTGTACTTGTAAAGCCTGGAAAACCTTCAGATTACCATTCCAGTTATAGGTCAATCTCCCCTTTGAGCACCCCCAACATGATGATGGAACATATGATTCTGAACCAAATCAGGCCCACTGGGGATGCCAGTCTACCCAAGGATCAAGCAGGTTTTTGCCTCCACAGAAGTTGCAGTGACCAAGTCCTGGTCCTCACTACAGACATTGAGGCTGGATTCTAATGAAAACTCATGATCAGAATTACTTTCATTGATCTGTCAGCAGCATATGACACAGTCTGGAAGGATGAGCTGGTACTGAAACTGGCCAGTCTGGAGTGTATATCCCCTGTGTGCAGATTCTCAGGCTTCTGAACACCATGCTTAACAGCAGAAGAATGCATACATACCTCAGAGGTCAAACTATCAACCCACACCCTTTGAATAAGAGAGCTATCACCTTCTGTACTTGCTCCAACCCGCTTCAGTTTCTACACTGGTGATATGCCTGAAACAATGGCACAGAAGTTTGCATATGCTGATGATCTGCTGATGAACTCAGGCCTGTACCTTTAAAGAACTTGAAGTGATCCTTACCTCTGACCTTAGATCATGGAGGTGTACGTCCAAAAGTAGCAACTAAGATTAAATATGGGCAAAATCAGTAGTCTCTGCTTTCCACCTTGACAACAGAATCACACAAAACACTCTAACAGTACCATTTTCTGGTGTAACTGCACGTTATGACCCAAAGCCCACATATCCTGGTATCATTCTTGACCGCAGACTGACTTTCATGACCACCTCAAGAAAGAAGCCTCTAAACCAGAGACTTGTACCAACATTCTTCAGGTTAGGCAGAAGAAGCTGAGGATCAACTGCCTTGGTGCTGTGAACATCGTGGCATTAGCCCTGGTGTACTCAGTTGCAGAGTTTTGTGCATCGGTGTGGACAAGAAGTTGCCATGCCCATCTTGTGGATAGGCAGCTGAAACCGAACATGGAAATCATCACATGAACTTTAAAATTAACGCCTCTGCTGTAGCATTCTGTATTAGCAAACGTCCAACCTCCAGCTATCCCTCAAGATCTAGCCACAGCATGAGAACTTAAATGCTACAAAGATTTCCCATCTAGGAGGTTATGGATAATAAACCCCAACACCGCCTGAAATTGTGAAAAATGCTATGGGTCACACATGACCACCTCATGTCTCTGGATCTGGCCAGTGAATAGCAGACTGTCTGGACTTCATCTACTATTCCAAACAAGCCGCCTTCCCAGTTTTAACCTGCCACGCAGACTTTGGACCACAATGAACTGTATCAAGACAAACCATGGAAGATGCAGCTGCTTGATGCACAAATGGAAAAATCACAGACCCTCTCCCCATGTGACTGCAGTGAGAGCATCCAAACCAAACACATCATGACGCAGTAACCCAAATATGGATTCAGAAGTGAATTGGATGATAGCCACAATGTCACAGAGGAGGCCTTAAAATGGCTTATGGACAGATGCCATATGCAAGAGAGAGAGAGTGCCAAACAAAGAAACAAGCTCATAGCACAGAAAGAAATGCCAGTCCTTTCCCAAACAGCACTTAATCAGGTTGTTTCCCTTATAGGGAGGACAGCAGCCTTCCACCCAGGAGAAGCCTTTTCTCCCTGCTGCTAGTAGCTCTGCTACAGCTTGTTTCTCATCCCTCCTCCCTCTCTCACCAGAAGAGGGGTTTTTAAAGGTCACAGGCAGCCCTTAATTGGACTCAGATGTCCCTAGTTGCCCTGAAGTAACCTCTTTTCAACTCAGGGAGAAAAGCACCTTCACCATTCTAGGGCTGATAGACCTGCTTTCCAGCACTCCGTTCTACTCTTTTGGCACATTCGAGGAGCAGTGGGCACTGTCCGGGGTTCTCTGCTCGGTGTCCCCATCAGGGTCCCTTCGTTTAGTCCTGTGACCTCACTCCCATTCCTGTTATCTCATTAGTTGTCCCTCGCAATTATTTGGTATCACGGACCTGTGGATCCTCCCCTTAGGCTGGGGGGAGGTCCTTTAGCAGTGGGCTCTGCCTGCCTACTTCCTGGATACCAACAGGACCACTCCGTTCTACTCTTTTGGCACATTTGAGGAGCAATGGGCTCTGTCTGGGGTTCTCTGCTCAGTGTCCCCTTGCTAGCCATTTTTCACCTAGGCCTGGTCCACACTACACAGTTAAATCGATTTAAACAGCGTTAAATCAATTTAACTCTGTACCCGTCCACACTATAAGGCACTTTAAATCGATTTTAAGGGCTCTTAAAATCGATTTCTGTACTCCTCCCCAACGAGAGGAGTAACCCTAAAATCGATATAACTATATCGATTTAGGGTTAGTGTGGACGGAAATCGAAGTTATTGGTCTCATTCCTTTAATGTAGCTACCCAGAGTGCACCGCTCCGGAAATCGATGGTAGCCTAGGACCATGGACGCACACCACCGAATTAATGTGCCCTAGTGTGGACGCATAAAATCGATTTTATAATATCGGTTTTATAAAACCGGTTTTAGTAATTTCGATTTTATGCTGTAGTGTAGACGTAGCCCTAGATGCAGGATTGTGTTTCTGGGCAGAGGCTGGCAATCTGCAACTTGCAAAGCTGCATGAGGCTTTTAAGAAACACCGGTAACTTCCCACTTCTGTAGCACCATTAAACCTTATCCTTTGAAGGTTATCCTTATCCTTTAAAGATGCCTGTATAGCTTTCACATAGTAAATCAAATTGCTTTTCACTTACTTGGAAATTTTCCACAGTATATTTAAGTAACTGATTTCGCTTTCTCTTGAAGGGCTAGGGAGCAGGATCATAGATAGAGCAGCTGGAATATTAACATTTGTTTATTTTTCCCTATTGACTGAGATGGTTTCTCTTCTTTCTCTTCCCATCTTCTACTGTCCCAAATCCCTTTCATTTGGGATTTTAGTGAGTTGTTTCCATTCTGTAGTTCTGAGACACTCATGACAGTCCATAGCTTGCAGAACAGATCAATCTAAAATCAGATGGACACAATTCACAGTCCTCTTCTCTGAATTAATAGTTGCAAGATTACTTTTATGAAAAACAGCACCTACAGAAGGTAGCAAAATAAAAACTAGGCTACCCAGAGCTGAATGGATATTTTGCATTTATCTGAACCTACGCTATAATAAACAATGTACTCACTGAATTACTTATCTTTGAGTACATTTAATTGAAAAATTGTAGATAAAGAACAAATACCAATGATCCATGTCTGCTGCATGACAGATGCATAACACTACCATTCCAAAAAACACATACACCTCTACCTTGATATAACATGACCCAATATAACACGAATTTGGATATAATGCGGTAAAGCAGCGCTCCGGGTGGGGCAGGGCTGCGCGCTCCAGCGGATCAAAGCAAGTTCAATGTAACATGGTTTCACCTATAACGTGGTAAGATATTCTGGCTCCCGAGGACAGTGTTAGAGTAGAGGTGTATGTTGATTTTTTTCCTTCACTTTAAGGCAACAAAGAGCAAAAAAGATGATCTTCATTCCTCAAGGAATACACGTCCGTAATCTCAGTGTGGTTCTGACCCTGCACAAACTTGTGAATAAAGTTAAGCACGTGTGGAACTACACTACTCATGTAAGTAACATTATACAGGTGGAAAATGCCTTGCAGGAAGGGGCCCTTAAAACTGGATGTTGCTCAATATGGAAATGATTTTCAATGCGTCTTTTACAAGGTTGAGTTTATTAATATTTAATAAATGCTATTTTATTAGAATGGCTTTGAGAAACTGTCTTTTTAAGAGTTTGCATCCAAATTTAACCACTTAACCTAAAAAACCCCAGACCTACACCATAGCTAAGTGCCGAGTTTCAATATATTTTCTCCCTTACGGGAGAGTAAGTACAACTTTTAAACTAGGAGATGTGGCCTGCATTGTACAGGAGGTCAGACTAGATGATCATAATGGTCCCTTCTGATCTTAAAGTCTATGAGTCTATGATTCTATGATTAAACAAAATCCACCACTTCCTACATCAGTGGTTCCCATTCTTGTTCCGCCGCTTGTGCCAGGAAAGCCCCTGGTGGGCTGGGCCGATTTGTTTACCTGCCACGTCTGCAGGTTTGGCTGATCATGGCTCCTAGTGGCCGCGGTTCACCACTTCAGGCCAATGGGAGCTGCTGGAAGCAGCTCAGGCCAAGAGACGTACTGGCTGCTGCTTCCAGCAGCTCCCATTGGCCTGGAGCAGCAAACCGTGGCCACTGGGAGCTGTGATCAGCCAAACCAGCGGACGCGGCAGGTACACAAACCAGCCTGGCCCGCCAGAGGCTTTCCCTGCACAAGCGAAGAGACAAGTTTGGGAACCACTGTCCTACATCATTTGCTGTCCCCATGATTTTTAGTGGAACTGTTTTTAGTGCCATCTATCCTAAGATCAAGCACACCTCAGGGAAGTTCTTCCCGGGCATCTGAAATTAGCTGCTTGAGCTGCAGGCTATGTAACTGGACTTGACCATGGAAAGTGGTAAATCACTGCAGCTGCCATCCTTGATTGTTTACACAATGATCATCACAAAATTAGGGGTCTGATACTGCTCCCATTGAAGTCAATGGGAGTTTTGTTATTAACTTTCATGGGAACAGATTCAAACCCCTAGCCAGTAACTTGGCAGTACAGCAGCATATGAGTGGTGTTTCAATCAACACACAGATCAACCTGGGGGATTATACTTTTTTAAAAAACAAGCATTCCGGTATTTACTTGTTTATTCCCTATAGCAAATAGTGCTTGTCCTTTTTCAGTAGTATTTTAACAGAATTGAGTCAGACAGGGAAAAACCTGACAAGAACAGCAGCAGCAGACCCATGCCTCCTGAAAAGACAGGCTGTCACATCATTGGCTTGCAGTTTCTTCTATGATATGCAAAACACAACCCTGAAACTTATCAAATATATCACATTCTTAAAAGGAAAGTCTTGATGCCTGAGGTTTTTGAATAGATAGACTAAATACTTTAATATCCTTAAAACCAATATAAAAATAAACTCTAAATACAGAGTTTTAAAATGGTACAGTTTAGATTTAAATAATAGATTATATTCTGCCAGTACTTCATGGGCCCAAAGTAGCTCTACTGCACCTGGGGATTAGAATATAAGGGGCCATTGCAACAACACCACCTATGTGCTACAGAGAACAGCAACAGCTCTGAGACACATCGCTGGTCATTGCCCATGAGTCAGTGGATCCACCACTATGATTTGCCATCGCAGGACATTTCAGATTCAGCCTGTGTGTTGTGGGTCAGAATTTGATTTGACCTCTTTGGGGGAAAAAAGAAAAGAACAAGTAAATGCATCCACTGAAGAAGAGTGTGGTAACGCTCTCCACATAGGGCTGCAAGGCCCAGCAGGGTGTAACAAGTGACATTTCCCTATTAGGTAAGTTTGTATTTATCCACATCTAAAAATCATGCCAACAATCTAAAGACACTGTGATCCCGAATCAGGCCAGAGATTGGACATGAGAAATTGTCACTAAAAAGCAAAAACTTTAGGCCTCTACTTCAGATAAACAGTTGCAGAAGGAGGTCCCTTCCACACCCAGGGAGGCAAAACAATAGTTATTAAAGATGCTGCCATTTACCAAAACTGGGAAAACCTGGGAAAGGATATTCAAAAAGCTGGGGGGGAGGGACGGGACACCTCCTGCTCATTTCCCTCTAACCATGAGTCGTCAACAGTGGACACATCTGCAGGAAATTCACATTACAATTCTGCAAAAGTTTGCATGTCAACTGCAACTGTGGAAATTCTGCTTTTGTTTTGTGAGATGTACTGCAAAGCATGTCAAAGCTTAGATGCTATCAACCACAAGAGAGCATTATAGTATCGTGTAGTAGGGAGCTTTTTCAAGATACAGTTTTATCCCAAATTAACTTCTAAGAAAATATTTTTCTTTGAGTGAGGGTCCCTCTTGTGTTCCACTGAGGGTTACATGTGTGCACCATGTGCCCAGAGCAGAAGCATTTGAAAGCAGTATCTGTTGGTCCACACATGCCTCCTGATTCACCTTGTGCTTCCGTCCAAGGCGATAAAGCGGGGTGGGTAGACTGACTACATCTCCAGTTCCTTCTCACTGCCACATGGTCTGTATCAAAACTCTCAATGTCTTCATCTCTGACACACATCTTAAAAAGGATAATTGTACATAGTTTAGAAGTATTATTTTTACTCTTAGTTATAATAGTTAATAGTTTTAGTGTTTGTTTTACAGACACTTTGGGGTTTTCATACATACCATCATACGGGTACCAGACTAGGTACAGGCCTCCAGGATGCAAACTCTGCGTCTCCTGCCCGTGATCCTTCTTGGTCAGCTACAATCACCAACACTGTCTCCACTTCCTGCAGGAAGCTCATATCATGGCTAAATGCAGTATTTGCTGGTCCTTCCTCAGCTGCACCCAAGAAAGCCGGGCTTTGTTGCAAGGATAGGTTCCTGGGTTAGTGTTTTTGTTCAGTGATGTGTGGTTGCTGATGAGTATTTGCTTCAGGTTGGGGGGTTGTCTGTCCTCGCTTACAGAAACCCAGGAACCTATCCTTGCAACAAAGTCCGATGCCAACTCTGTCCACATATCTATTCAAATGACATCATCATAGGACCTAATCACATCAGCCATACCATCAGGGGCTCATTCACCTGCACATCTACCAATGTGATATATGCCATCATGTGCCAGCAATGCTCCTCTGCCATGTATATTGGCCAAACTGGATAGTCTCTACACAAAAGAAGTAATGGACACAAATCTGACATCAGGAATCATAACACTCAGAAACCAGTAGGAGAACACTTTAACCTGTCTGGTCATTCAATGACAGACCTGCGGGTGGCAATTTTGCAACAGAAAAGCTTCCAAAACAGACTCTAACGAGAAACTGCTGAGCTGGAATTGATATGCAAACTAGATACAATCAACTTAGGCTTAAAAAGGGTCTGGGAATGGCTGAGCCATTACAAACATTGAATCTATCTCCCCTTGTAAGTATTCTCACACTTCTTGTCAAACTATCTGTACTGGGCTATCTTGATTATCACTACAAAAGTTTTTTTCTCTTACTTAATTGGTCTCTCAGAGTTGGTAAGACAACTCCCACCTTTTCATGCTCTCTGTATGTGTATATATATCTTCCTACTGTATTTTCCACTGCATGCATCTGATGAAGTGGTCTGTAGCCCATGAAAGCTTATGCTCAAATAAATTTGTTAGTCTCTAAGGTGCCACAAGTACTCCTGTTCTTTTTGCGGATACAGACTAACATGGCTGCTACTCCGAAACTTAACTTTAAACATTTACTCTTGCCTGGCTCATTGTTTCAAATAGTTCTCTAAGCTCTCAACACTCCCCAAGATTTACATTAGTCACACCTCTCCTCAGAGCCTCACAATAATTACACACAGCCTCACAATAATACATAAACATTTGCATTTTTAATGCAATGAACTCCTGAAATACTTAAATGTAATAAAGTTTAACTTAATTCAATAAGGTTTGTCTAGGATATTGCAGGAAATTGCCATTCCTGTCACATCCTGTACTCCTTCCACAAGTGGAAGTCAGATACACCAACTAAACGACAGGTTTCAGAGTGGTAGCCGTGTTAGTCTGTATCAGCAAAAAGAATGAGGAGTACTTGGATTTCCACTTCATACAGCTAAATTCAGTGCCTTGCATGGTGACAGGTTTCAGAGTGGTAGCCATGTTAGTCCGTGTCAGCAAAAAAACGAGGATTGCATGCATAAAATTAAGTGGGTTTTAGCCCACAAAAGCTTATGCCCAAATAAATTTGTTAGTCTCTAAGGTGCCACAAGTACTCCTGTTCTTTTAGCTGAACTACAGTGACTTCATGTGACCAGTTCAGCTCTGTGTAGCTGTAGATTTTAGGACTGGTCTGTAGCATCACCAGTTACTCAGATGAGGCAGCTGATCATGGTATTTATTTCAGTGGCCCTGCAGCCAGTTGTTTTGAAAACCGATAATACTTGCACAAAGGAAGTGGTGTCCTTCAGAGTCACATCAATATTTTGTTTGTAGCTTATCAGTGTGGATATCACACATGTGACACCATGAGCTGGCTGGCTGAAACACATTTTTTAAAAATTGCAGGCTCTCTTATTTGCAAAACTGAATTAAAGTACTTGACAGTTGATCAGTAAATCAGCTCGATCTTTACACATAAGTTTATGTAGCAGTTGGGATGGATATTTCCCCAACACAGACATTCCTGCAGCTCAGTCTTTGTATTTACATATCTCCATAAGGGAGCTGATAAGGCATATTACTAGGCCATTATCCCACCTGATGGCCTTCTACTGATTGTCTAGCACTACTTCCCTCACCCCCACTCACTGTGGTGGAATGTGCTAATTCTAGATGCTGCGAAGCACAGTCCACTCACAGCCAAATTCCAAACACAAACGTTTTTACCAATTGGTGCAGGCTATAGCCATCCATTGTCTGCATGCACTGTTCTCCCATTTGGTAAGGAAAACTTAAAGAGCAATTATTTCCTGCTTGGGGTGCCTACACTGCACTCATGGGAGGCCCATGCCAGCTGAGCTGGACTTAAGCTAATGTAGGGGTACCATACATCTTGATTTTCCTGGACATGACCTCATTTCTGGTCCATTCATTTCTGTCCGGGAGGATGTTTTAAATATTAACAATGGTCCAGGATTTTTCTCCCGCCATGGGGGGTCCCAACAGCTGGAGCTGAGCCTCTCCAGCTTCCCCCTTTCCCTCCAGCTCCCCCCACCTCCAGCAGTGTCGTCTTTTGGGGAACCTGAAATATGGTAACCGTAGGCTAAGGGTCTGTTTGACTGAGATGTAGGGCTTGGGCTCTGGCTCCGGGTCACTCCCACCTTGCAGGGTCCAAGAGCCCAGGCTTCAGCCCAAATGCAAATGTCTACATTTCAATTAAAAAGCCCCTTAGCCTGAGCCCTGAGATCAGGCGGCAGGTGGCATGGGCCAGCTATGGATGTCTATTTGCAGTGTAGACATACCCTCAGGGCTGGTCCAGACTAGGGGTGGGAAATCGATCTTAGATACGCAACTTCAGCTACGTGAATAACGTAGCTGAAGTAGAATATCTAAGATCGGATTACTCACCAGTCCAGACGGCGCGGGATCGATGTCCACAGCTCTCCGTGTCGATTCCAGAACTCCGTTCGGGTTGGTGGAGTTCCGGAATCGATATAAGCGCGCTCGGGGATCGATATATCGTGTCTAGATTAGACGCGATATATCGATCCCCGAGCAATCGATTTTAACCCGCCGATACGGCGGGTAGTCTGGACGTACCCTCAGAAAGCAGTACTGAGTTTCTTCCTCTGAGCTGCTCTGGGAAATGGGAGCAGAGGGCATTTGAACCTCACAGGATCAGACCAACTGTGATTTTTCTGCCTGAGGTCATAACCATATCCGATGGTGCTCTGCTTTTAAATTACACAACCAATGAGAGTTTTTTTTCTGCTCTGGTTGAAATTTGTATCTGTGCATGATTTGAAAGTATGCAGGTAAAGGACCCAACTGCACTTTATCCAGAAGCTAGATACTATGGAGATAGGCAGCTGCAAGGTCTGCCAGCGTGACTTTCTTCTCCAATGATTTTGCATTTTGTTCCTTAAGCATCATGACGTTGTATTTTAATCTCATGGAACTAGGTAACTTGATGTCTTCCTAGCTGGCACTTGTTATTTTCACCAGTACTTTTTTACCAGGCCTTTAAGACAAGTTATTTGTAATTATTCCATTACCTCATTTCACTGATCTCTCTCTACTGCCCACCTTGAGATCTTGGTTTGTACACGCCACATAAGAAAAAAAAACACACCCATCCACAAGGGCAGTAGCCTATGGGTCAGTTCTCACAGGAAGTTTCAAGACGCGATGCATTTTTTAAAACACGAGCCCATTTATTATGGACATGTTTTCTAGCAAGTGTGAGGTTTGCTTTGGGGAAAAAAAAACCCCATACAAACTCACCTTTTTACACATTGCTAATGTCAAGGCTACAAGTAAAGAAAAAATAGAGGGCATGCAAAAAGCAAACTGCCAACTTATGTGTGCAAACACCAGCTAAATTTCACAGCGCTCTTCTAAAAACTCATTTCCACGAAGTGATGGCCAGCAGAGGGTGCTCTGGTTCTACATGGTGCTATGGGGAAGCAAATATAAGCAACTGATCAGGAAATGGAAACTTCACCCCCTTCCCTCCTCCCCTGTTTTTTTTTGTTTTTTTGGTTGTTTTTTTTTAATAGTGCTGTTTCACACTATAGCAGCGGTCTGCAAACTTTTTGAGCTGAGCCTCCCCACCTCCCACTCCACCTTTGAGTTACAATTCTTGGTTGCGTCCCCCAAACCTAGACAAAAATAGACGTATGCAAAAGTATGCTGGATAGTCTGCTCATAAACCTGCCAGAGAACTTAACACGACTGTAATTAAAATAACCTATCCTGGAAGTTTCAAATACACTGATACTTACCCCAGTGCACAGCCAAGGCTTCTTCAGCAGTCGGCTGCTTCTACCTTGCGGCCAGGCTGCACCAATACAGGCAAGGCCAATGCCTGCCCCTCTGCCCTTCCCCCCTCGGGTTTTCGGGGTGGGGAGGCACATGTGAGAGTCTCTAGGGGTAGAGCCACTTGGTTTGCCAATTCTGGTTGGATGTATTCCTGGAGGTTTCATCACATGCCATAATATTTAATTAAATATTTAATTCCTGGAGACTCCCAGACAATCCTGGAGAGTTGGCAACTCTAAGAGCCAATGTTGGGGGCAGAGGTTGCTGGAAGTGGGAATTGGTGCAGCCACAGCAGATGTTGACACTAACCCACAGGCTGGGTGACCTGCTGAGGTGAGGCAGGGGGTGAAGGTGATGGTCCCTCTCCTCCTCCTTGGGGATTGTCCCAGGCCCCCCTGTATTCAGCTGGCACAAGCCCACCCTCTCAAACATTCCTCCATGCCCCCTGGCAGGGCATGCCCCACTGTTTGAAAACCTCTGCACTATAGGTCATCTTTCGGGGCAGAAGTGAAAAGAGAAAACTTAGTGAGTTCAAAAGATTAAAATCAGAGCTGTTATGAAACTTTCATACTAAAAACCAGAACCAAAATAGCCTGACTTCTGCTTTCCTTACAGACATAAAACTCAAGCCAGGGTTGGCCAAAATGTTTAAATCTATTTCAATAGGCCTGGGTTGCATTTCAAATAAACCTAAACTAAATTTCAAAACTAGTAACTAATGAATGTGGAAACAGTGTTATTTACAGAGTGACTTTCCATTCAGTTTAAAGGAGTTTCTTTCTAAACAGTATTTGTTATTCATGGTAGCACTCGCTATGCACTAGGCAGTTTCCAAATGCTAAAAGGACAGCTCTTGTGTAACCCGCACACCTCCTGGGTGTGGTGTTTTGTCTCATCTAGTAGCACCAAGACAGACAGACAGATAGATATTCATGAATTTTCTCTACAGCCTTAGCTAACAGGCAGTTGGCTTTTAGCTCACGCAATAGAGGCTCATGCAGTAAGCTCCAGAAGTCCCAGGTTTGATCTCATCTGCTGACAGCCGGGGTCATTGCATTGAAGAGCTTACTCTAAGGAAAAAGTATGTGCCAATGTAAACCTTGAGCAACCAGAGGAACTCTGGGACAAACTGAGTAAGAGCAGCAGGGATGGTGATTCATTAAAGACCAATAATTTTTGCTTCAGGCATCCAGATAAGAACTATTAACAACACTACTATCAATCATCTGCCACTTGGAGCCACATGTTAGAGGCCTTGAGTACATAAAAAAACAGAGATGGCAAAGGCGTATTAAGCTCAACTGGTCTCTCTCAGATACTCAGAATGGTTTCCTCCAGCTTTATACTCTAGAGCAGCAGTTCTCAAACTTCACTGCACCACGACCCTCTTCTGACAAGAAAAATTACTACATGACCTTGGGCAGGGGGTGGGGAGACAAAGCCCAAGCCCCACTGCCCCGGGCTAAAGCATTCAGGCTTCAGCTTCAGTCCTGGGTCCTAGCAAGTCTAATGCTGGCCTGGTGACCCCATTAAAATGGGGTCATGACCAACTTTGGGGTCCCAACCCACAGTTTGAGAACTGCTGTGGCAGAGTTTTATCCAGTCTTATTTTAATGATAAATAAATAGCACACCACCCCTAATCCTGATTATAATGGTTGCAAGAGCTGCAGATCATCTTTGGTACAAAACAAGCTAGTGGTCAATTTTTTCAATTAAGATTCATAGAACAAGGCATTTGACCCCTGGAAAATATTCTTATAGCTGTTTTTTCAATACTCTGTCACTGACTTCCTTGAAATGGAGCATGTCAATAAGTCCAGTTATACCAATTTGTGGAAAAGTGCATTTTACGTTCTTCTATGCTTGCCCACACAATTCGCTATGAGTGATACTGTGGTCATGGATTCACTGCGACAACTCTAGGCCAGCCCTGCTCAGCCCCAGTTACTCAGGGTGGTCAGAAACCTTTCCGACCAACAGCCACAGCAACAAGCTGCAGTAGCAGCTGTGGTCTTAGACCTACTTCCCTCTACTCTCTCCCATCTAACCTCTTCTTCAGATCCCCCCGATCTCGCTGTGGTGGCTACCCTGGAGCTGTGCTCAGTGTGCAGGCGATGCTGAGGCCCCCAGTGCAGTCTGTCTGCACCAATGGTTCTCAACTTATTTATCATTGGGTTACCAGCTCTGCAGGTTGGGAACCACGGCGCCCCTCCCTCTCGCTCTCCCCCCCGACTCCCATACCCAGCACTTCCCGCCACAGTGGAGCCCTGGGCAGGGGACCAGGTGACAGGAACCCCAGACTCCACCATGTAGGGCCAGGTGGCAGGGCAGATGGGCGTCAGCCTGGACTCCGACACCATCAGGCAGCCCCCAAATCCTGCTAGGCTTGTCGACAGCCCCCGGACTATGAGGGGCTGGCCAGCAGTTCCAGTTCCCTGCCATGCAGGCCGGACGGTGACCCCACTGGCAGCCGAGAACCCAGACCCCACTGGGGGCTGCAGCTGTGTGCTAATTGGGCCACATGTGGCCTACGGGTTGAGAACCGCTGTTCTACACCCTGCCCTTCCCCCTGCAGCAGAGTTGGGCCTAATCTACTATTCTCAGGGCCTTTTGCAGCCCTGAGCATTGCCTGTGTTTGGCTAGATAACACCACCCAGACTGATATTTTTAATAAGATGTTCTATTTATCTTTTCATCACATATTTTGCCTCTAATGTTCAGTTTATCAGTGGCACAGAGAAGTCAGCACCTATATACAAAATAATGTGATTAAAGAAAGACACTAAACAGCAAATATCTGGTAGAGTGGTGGAAACCGAGTCACGTCTTGCTTAGGTGTCACTGGGCCAGGTTTTATGTCAGAGAATCGGAATGCATTCTGAATAGAGTGCTGCGGGGGTGGGGGAGGACACACATACATAAGTGCAGGGAATATTACATGTGGGAGGAGGAGAAAAAACGAGGGAATACCACTAAGTATTTTATACTTTCAAAGTTTTATATAAATGAACGGGCACAATAACAATTTTACACTTGGAGAAAATGGCAGACTAATGAGGAGATTTGCCCACAGCCCCATAAAGTCAATTACAGAGCTGGAATCAGAATACAGGAGTTTGCTCCCGCTCCATTCTTTTAATCATTTCAGTAGTATGCTCTCCAAAAACATCTGACCATGCAAGCTAGTTAACATCGGGAAAGCCAGAATTATTTTAGCCCAGTGTTATAGTTTCCAATTGTACATCTATGCTCGAGGCCAACATTTGACAAAACAGTTCTTAGAAATATGACTCAAAATGTTCTAATTTACTCCACATGGCTAGACTTAAAAACACAGTATCTAGAGCAGGGTTCAGCATATAGTCAACACATTCTGATAAAGCTGAACGCTGTAGGTGGAGAAAAAGCCAACCCCACCCAAAGTCTGGCACAAGTATAGTGCATGGCTCTTCCTGAAAGGAGGTAAAAAACTAACTGAAGAAAAATCAATTGCTTTTATTAGATTTGACCATGTAAAAGACTAATGCACATTTTTAACTGCAGTTTTAAACCCAAGGATTGAGGGGAGAACAGGGAATGAGAGCTATCCAGCAACATGCAGAGCAAGCAAAGGATCCAAGCAACATAGATTTTGAACCTGGATAGTCATTTCTAAAAGCCGGTCAGAGACCACTCACCACATGTGGTGCCTCCACAACTCTGGAGCTTAGCTCTTACCAGGACCCACTCTCCTCTGGCAGGGGCTCTACCCATCTCACCCAAGGTCCTTCTCATTCACAGAGCTGCAACTTCCTCTTTGTGGCTTGGGCCTCCACCCAGACCACTAAGGTTCTCCCCTTCCAGGGAAATCGGAGTCGGACCAGTTATCTGGCTGGCATCTCCATGCCCTGCACCACTTCCCAGTGGCTGGTCGGGGAACCAAGGCCTGCCCTCTACACTGGGCTCCAGCCCAGGGACCCTCTAACAAGCAGCCAAGGTCTGTACAGTCCTTGCTGCTGTTTCCATGGGCTTCTTCCTGTTTATCTGGCTTCCCCCTTTCTGGGTTTGTGAGCCTGAGCTCCCTTCTCCCAAGGAGTGACTGTAAACCAGCGGCAGATTAACAAATTTGCCTCCTCTAGGCCCTCAAAAAATTGCCACCCCCACCCCTGTCCCGCACCAGATCACTTCCGCTCCCCTGTGGCAAGCCTGGGAGTGAAAGGGGAGAAGGGGAGTTGTGGCACGCTCGGGGGGATGATGGAGGTTAAGTGATGGTGAGCTGAGGCAAGGAGCGGTTCCCTGCCCCCCCCGAAGAGTTACTCCCTATGTCTGCCGGCCCCAGGTCATCTTCGTTATCCCCTGAGTGTGCCGCTACTCACTTCTCCCTCTCTCCCAGCGCTTTTGCACGGCAAGCCTAGGAGGGAGGGGGGAGAAGGGGAGTTGCGGCACACTCGGGGGATAGCAGAGGTAGAGCGGAGGTGAGCTGGGGCGGGGAGCAGTTCCCAGCCCCCACGGTTTACTCCCTGTGCCCATGGGCCCCAGCTCACCTCTGCTCCGCCTCCTCCAAGGGCCACTACTCGCTTCTCCCTCTCTCCCTCCATCCCAGCGCTTTCATGCAGCAAGCCTGGGAAGGAGGTGGAAGGAGAGAAGCGTGGGACGCCTGGGGAAGGAGGAGGGCCAGGGATTTGGGGAAGGGGCAGAGCTGGAGAGGGGGTGTGAGCAAATTTGCCAGCCCTGCAAATTTGCCACCCTAGGCCTAGGCTTGTTGGCTTAGGCGATAATACACTGCTGCTGTAGACGATTTCCTTACAGACCCCTTGCTGCTCATAGCTCCTAGGCTTTATATAGGCACCTCCTGTTGTTACCAGATTTGCCTGTTATTTTGGGGTACCCTCATTTATTAGGGTTACTCTTCTGGGGATGGGTTCTGTAATTCTATCAATGTACTGCTTGTGTCACGTGTGTTTTCATACGGAGCTCTCTTCCTCCCTTCTGCAAGTCCCCTCCCAATGGAGCTATCCTGCAGGACCTAGATTCCCAAGAGCTGGGTTCCTCCAGCCCCAGAATCAGATGAACACACACACACACTCTCTCTCTCTCACTGAGCAAGTCTGAGTGGACCGGGTCAATCAGCACTCTCAAGCTGACCCCCCTATATGGCTCTGGACTCAGCAGACTGGGTCAAGCAGCACTTTCAAGCTGCCACCCTTATATGCCACAAGTACCGCACCCGAATAGAGTAAACCTGAGCATGCTGGGTCAAACAGGCTGTCACCCTTATATGCCCCATAGCTCAGCACACTGGGTCAAGCAGCGCTTTCAAGCTGCCACTCTTATATGCCCCTGGACTCTAGTCTGGGTTAAGCAGCACTTCAAGCTGCCACCCTCGTATGTCACAGGTTCAGCATGTCCCTATCCCCACTTTCATCTGACAATTGTACTGGTAGTAACCCACTTGATGAGCAAACACCACAGTGTTTTTGGGTGCTACAGGGACTTTAGCTTAGGTAAAAGAAAAGTTGCTTCAGAGTAAATGGGGAAGCCAAAAGCACGAAAGAGTAAAGTTCAGAGAGAAAGGGAGGGGAGCAACCAGCTTAACCATAAATGTTATTTATTGAACAACAATGATAACCACACAGGGAGAACCTAAACAAACATAACAGTTACCTTATTAAAGATCACAAAAGTCAGATATAGAAAACTATACCTGCTCAAACAAGTCAGAGTTAAAAAGTTATAACTGAGGTAGAAAAGAAAACAGAGAAAGAGAGAGAGAGAGCGTACGCTGGGGTCTCACCACTCCATGAAGCCTGAACAGGTTGGGGTTCTCAGGTGCTGCTGGTAGTTCAGGGTCCTGAGCGCTGGAGAGAGGCAGAGCCCCCAGCATGATCAGTCAGGAGAAGATGAAGTCTCAGTGGAACTGATGCAGAGTTTGGATCCAAGCATCAGAACACTGGCTTTAGCCTGGGTAGGGGTTTTTGTAGGGAAACAACAATGGTTCAAGGGAGAACACTAGATTTGTTTAGGGGTAAACTGATGACTCAAGGGTTTTCTTTAGGCTAGACAATAGGAATTGATCATTCCTGGCTATGGGTGGTGTTCCTTCCAGGGAGCTCCCTATGCAATTAGGCAGGTTCAGTATTTTGGATACCAATCTCAGACCTGGTCTACACTACACGTTTAAACCGATTTTAGCAGCGTTAAACCGATTTAACTGCGCACCCATCCACACTACGAGGCCCTTTATATTGATATAAAGGGCTCTTTAAATCGGTTTCTGTACTCCTCCCCGAGAGGAGTAGCGCTAAAATCGGTATTACCATATCAGATTAGGGTTAGTGTGGCTGCAAATCGACGGTATTGGCCTCCGGGCGGTATCCCACAGTGCACCACTGTGACCGCTCTGGACAGCAATCTGAACTCGGATGCAGTGGCCAGGTAAACAGGAAAAGCCCTGCGAACGTTTGAATTACATTTCCTGTTTGCCCAGCATGGAGCTCTGATCAGCACGGGTGGCAATGCAGTCCCAAATCCAAAAAGAGCTCCAGCATGGACCATACAGGAGATACTGGATCTGATCGCTGTATGGGGAGACAAATCTGTTCTATCAGAGCTCCGTTACAGAAGATGAAATGCCAAAGTGTTTGAAAAAAATCTCCAGGCTACACAGTGTTGCATTCAAAGCGTAACAGAAAGCCAAAGAATCAAATGGACGCTCATGGAGGGAGGGAGGGGGTACTGAGGACTCCAGCTATCCCACAGTCCACAGCAGTCTCCGAAAACTATTTGCATTCTTGGCTGAGTTCCCAGTGCCTGTAGGTTCAAACACATTGTCCGGCGTGGTTCAGGGTATAGCTCGTCAATTTACTCCCTCCCCCCACCACGTGAAAGAAAAGGGAAAGAAATCTTTTCTTGACTTCTTTCAATGTCCCCCTATGTCTACTGAATGCTGGTGGTAGACGCGATGCTGCAGCAGTGAAGAGCAGTATCTGCTCCTCTTCTCTCCCTGGTGGTAGATGGTACAATATGACTGAGATCTGTCATCACCATCAGCCAGTGAGTGCTCCTGGCTTGCCTCAGGTGAGGTCGGCCGGGGTGCCTGGGTAAAAATAGGAATGATTCCTGGTTATTCCCAGTAGATGCTACAGAACGGCTGGTAACCGTCCTCATCATATAGCTCAGCCCCCTCCCTTTCCTGTGTAAAGAAAAGATTCTGTACTGCCTGGACTATCATAGCAGCGGGATGCTGGGCTCCTCTCCTCCGCACACTTAATGTCCTGCCTGGACTGTCATAGCACCAGGAGGCTGCCTCCCCCTCATTTTATCTCACTAACAAGTCACTGTTTCTTATTCCTGCATTCTTTATAACTTCATGACACAAATGGGGGGGGGCACTGCTACAGTAGCCCATGAAGGTTGGGGGAGGAGGGAAGCAATGGGTGGGGTTGTTGCAGGGGCACCCTCCGTGAATGGCATGTAGATCATTTCTGTGGGATCTGACATGGAGCAGTTGTGCTCTCTGTTACACTGGTTCTCTAGCACACTTGCCCCATATTCTAGGCAGGACTGACTCTATTTTTAGAAACCATAAAGGAGGGATTGACTTGGGGAGTTATTCCCAGTTTTGCCTTTGTGCCTCCCGCCAACCTCAGCCAGGAGCACCCCTGATAGCAGCGGAACGACAGATAACCATCATCTTACTGCCAATTTACAATGGCAGCAGACGGTACAGAACAACTGATAACCGTCTCTGCTATCATGCAAAAGCAAACGAATGCTGCTGTGTAGTGTTGCAGTAACGCCTCTGTTAGTGGCATCCAGTACACATACGGTGACAGTAAAAAAAAGCTGAACGGGCTCCATGGTTGCTGTGCTATGGCATCTGCCAGGGCAATCCAGGGAAAAAGGGCGCGAAATGAATGTCTGCCGTTGTTTTCCCGGAGGAAGGAATGAGTGACAACATTTACCCAGAACCACCTGTGACAATGATTTTTACCCCATCAGCCACTGGGCTCTCAACCCAGAATTCCAAGGGGCAGGGGAGACTGCGGGAACTATGGGATAGCTACAGAATAGCTACCCACAGTGCAATGCTCCGAAAATCGGTGCTAGCCTCGGACCATGGACGCACACCGCCGAATTAATGTGCTTAGTGTGGCCACATGCACTCGACTTTATACAATCTGTTTTATAAAACTGGTTTATGTAAAATCGGAATAATCCTGTAGTGTAGACGTACCCAAGGATTCATTACTAGAACTGATCTGATAACTACTGAGCTGGATGTGGGCAAGCATAAGTTCATTAACATCTGGAGCAGAGATCTCCCATGATGCAGTGCTTCCCTGCTTTTCCGGTCCCAGAGTTCAGTGTGGTGTTTGCCTTGGAATCTCTGTTCTCCATTCTGTATGCTCATAGAGATGCCTCCCTGTCCCATCTTTGATGCAGATGAGGCTAGGGGAGTGGTCTTAATCCTGTCACCCTTGTCCAGAGGGGTTTAGCTGTGTCTCCCACGGCCTTTTCATTGCTTTCTGAAAGTCTTTCTTCTGATCGGTTTTGGTTCAGGCAGAGGCTGGGGGTGGGGGGTGTCCTTTGTGGGTCAGAGAGGCTAGATACTGCACCCTGGTTCCCCAAGAACACTGCACTGACTGGTATCATTTGTTCCTGTCTAGCTGAGCCCATTTTCAGTTAGTGGCCTGCTCCCTGTCTCCTTCTTCAGGTGCACCCTGAGCAGTTAATTGGCTCGCCTACCCACTTTAACCCTTCCAGGCCTTGTGTGGGATGGGCACCCCATCACAAAGCCTGAACACAGAGGCTTTATTTCTGTCCTGATTCACACACTTTGCAACCCCATCAAAGCCAGGTTTGTCCTGACACTGAAAAATCTACAGCTGGCCCATGCCAGCTGACTCGGGCTCCAGCTGCAGGGCTGTTTCAGGGGACTCAAAGCAGTCTTATAAAGTTAGTGATGCAGACTTAATTTTATTGTGTATTTTGCAATAGTTGGAGTTTATTAAAGCCTGAGCTTCTGGAGTCATGTGATTGTGTAAGAATCTCGACTCTCTATTAAAAAAAAGAAAGTTTCCAACTTCCTGACTGTGGAAAAGAAAACCTTGAACCTAAAGGCTCAAACACCAGAAGGCAAATAAAAAGAACCCACATTTTAAAATCTCATGATTTTTAAGCCAATCCTTTGATTTCTAATGCTGAGGTTGGCAATACTGCAGTTAGAGCTAGGTGAAATATGTGGAGTGGAATGTTTTTCATTTGCCTATTTCAGGAACATTTCTTGAACTGTAAATTCTCCATTTTTTTCAAGTTTTGGAACTTTTCAGCAAAATGTAATGCAAACACTATTTTCTGTTAGTATAACAACAAATATACTGGGGGCCAGAATGGTCTGTTTCCCCCACTGAACAGCCAGGGTCCTTAGTTGAGCATGGCCTTCTCATGTTGCCTCAAAACACAACCCTGTTGAGGGACAGCAGCCCCACAGCCTCACTTCAAGCAACTCTCCAGTGCCCCAGCTGACCCATGCCCTGCTCAGTTTATGGAACTGGGAGAGCTTGAAGCTGCAGGATGCATTACAGATCCCTATGCTACTGCTGGAAGTGGAATCTGAGTTGACATGTCCCTGACCATTCCATTACCATCTGATCTCGGACAGTCAGTCTATGTCTCACAACCTTCCTGGTCCTCTCATGACCTGCAGTATAGTGTGATGATGACTACAGCATGTTTTTGGCTTAAGTGAAGGCTTATTTAACAAGAAATAACTTCCAGAGTAATCACAGTATTGATGCTGCTGAAAATCTACCCTTCTTGTATTTCATTTTAATCTCTACACTTGGCTCCTGTCCGTTTGTCAGTGTCAACAAGAGGTGTGACACTGGTGTCTAGCAGGATGGGGTAATTTCAGATTTCCTGCTGAAGTTTAACCCTTTAGCACAACCACAAGCCAAAACAGCTAATGATGCAGCCAAGATGGCAATTCTGTGCTAGAAGTGGGTCTTGAAAACTGAACTGCATTGAAATTCCATGAGAAAATGACATCGACAAATTGAAAACCACATGAAATTAGATGGCAAAAATATCAGATGCAAGTTCACAAGACGTTTTTCACCCAACCCTAAATATCATCTCCTCCAAGAATGCTCTTTACTTTCCAGTAGTCCTCCATAGTCACCGCCAGGAGAAGTTCCAGATGGCATGTGGCAGCTTTATCACTAATAACTCAAGTGAAGTTCAGTTACTAACATTTCAAAAGATAAAAACAGGATAGGGGCAAATAAACAGTGCTCCCAAAGGGAAAAAGTCAGCACCGGACTGTTGAAGTTCCTGGAGTGGAGGGTAGGCTTTTGATTTTTACATATTTAGAAGAGACCTAAGTTTCTATAAACAGTTGAGATATCCAGTCTTTGTTGTCCTGAAGATGCCAGACGCTAGATGTGGTGCAGACATGCAACCACAGATGTCATGATCATAAATAATGCTGCCCTGGGGTACTAGAGGAATGGGACCCAAAACAAATTGCACAGTTATTTAGCATTCCCTGGCTCAAAGCAACGAACTGGAGATAGGATTCAAAGCAACATATTGTGGCATACACAAACCAATGACAGCTCAATTCTGTCCATGGTGAACAGCATTCAAACACTCGTGGCAGATCCAGCAATGCCACATGCTTAGAATCTTTACCTCGCCCACAGACTTAAGTGAAGGCAGTTACTGCAATGAGACTACATAAAGGGCAGAATATAGTTTCTCAAATAACCTCCAGGTTGAGAGAATCCTAACTTTTGGCAAAAACATAATTTAAAAAAGGCCACATTCTCCTTCAAACAGCCATGGCATTTTTTCCTTCTGAGACTGATGTCACAATGGTCACCTACAAACCCAGCTGGCAGTTAGCTCTCCCTTAAAATGCAAAAGAATAATAATAATAGTAGTAATAATGATTAATAAAAAAATTCCATTTGACTAGTACTTCTGGTCCCCAATCCTAATACCAGGCATGCATCCAAAGACAAGTGACCAGCCAGGCCCTTCGTTTTCAGTTTTCACTGGAAAATTCCCAAGTTTTCCAAAAAGCTAGTGTTCAGTTTTTACTGATTTTCACCCAGATTTTGGGACTACTCAAGTATATAAAAATACTGATTACGTTAAGGAAATCCAATACATTACATTAGGAGATGTGTTTATATTAATGATAAGTTTGCATTTACATTTAGGCAAGGTTGTCTGTTAATGTAAAGCAAATATAGTGGAAGATACACACGCATACAAGTGCAAGTGTTTACACGGTTCATGAAATAAATCACAGCGTGAGCTGCTTTTAGTTTTCAATATTCCTATTTTTCTCTGTTGCTTTTTCTTACTAACCCAGAAAACTATGAATTTAATTTTTCATCCATGTTTTTAATTTTTTTGTAATAATGTTAAACAAAATAAAAACTGAAAACCAGGGGCCTTGCATGTAGTACAAGATCTGACAAGAGATTCTGGGCATTACCAGCTTCCTTTGACATCAGTGGATCGAAGAGTATTCAGCACCAAGCAGTATTCCAAACATTGCTACCTAAGCACTTAAGACAAATTTAATCTTTGCCATATGTAGGTAGGTTTATAGAAATGATGCTCTCGGTTTAATACTATTCACACACCTTGGAGGTACAGTTTTGTAGCTAAGCAGAAGATTTTATCCATTTGCATTGCAATTCACTCTACATGTAATGTCTGTCTGGGTATGTGTAGTCAATAACCCTTTTGACCCATCAGGTTTCTGTGCATTGTTAATGCAATATTATATATATTACACTAATAAACATTAGACACAAAGTCTGTCCCACAGAAGGAGTTCCAAAGGAAATGGGAAGCTCATCAGATGGCAGAAGAGGAGGGTTTCTTAGGTCCAGACGACAGGAATTTTGCACCTCTCTTTGTGGGATTTCTTTCTCATTCTCATTCACTGATCTACTGTCATTCCGCACCTGAAAGAATTCAAATAATATTGCCCTGGAGATTTGTAATACATTTATTGAGAGCCTTATAATAGAACTTTGTTAATTCAAGTGAACCTTTCTTAAACTGTACTGCAAAATAGATTCAGGATGAGGAAAGCAACTTAATCTAATCTTTTGCGCTCTCATGAGTTCATCAATACAAAAGATTTCCCAGAGTCTGCTATGGCACACATCCTGGCAAAGCGTCACACATCTAGCTGTTCAGCAGGTAAATCTTTTGGTCCATGCCTGTGGTGGATACCTCCACTGGAAATCTCCAACTGAACGGAGTCAATTAGTATCTCCACCATAGTCAGCTAACAGTCTTAATACAAAGACGTAAACGTCTCTAACAATTTTTCACCCTTCTGAATTATTTTAAACCAGTGAAAGATGGATTAGGTATCATAAAACTTCAGTAACACCACAATGTCAGGCAGCTGGCTGCACATGTAAAATTCAGCATAAAACACTGACAGTTTTAGAACTCAAGTGATCGTTCCAACACTGTTTTTTTTGTAGCTAGCAAACTGAGAAGTAATTTAATTTAGAATTAAAGAACAGTGGCAGTTACTGGAGTCCTCTTTAAAAAGAAACTGGCTCTGTATTGTCCCATCCACACTCTTCCCTGTGCCTCTTTTCTAATCTTTGCTTCCCACGAGCTATTTTGAATCTTTGCATTAACTCCCTCCCCTGTTTTTCACATCCTTCCTGCACAGCAAAAAAATGGGGCTTCCAGAACTACAGTTTCTTTTCCCCCTTGGCAGCAACCAGAAAATCAGAGTTTGTCACATAATTTTGCAACTGCTTTTAATCTTACTTTTTCCACCTCCCTGAAAACACGGAGGAAGTTTTCCCTTAAAACCCCTGACAGTTCTCTTTCGGTCCAACCTCTTCTCAGAAGTTCCTCAATCAATGCAGGGTATTTTGAAACATCTTCCAGTCCTTCAGGGAATCTGTTAACAACAACCACCACCACAGAATGACATACTATATAACCCATACTTCTGGATGAATAATGTAGAGAGGGGTTTTTAAATGATTGTGGCAAGAGTCCAGTTGACAAACAGGTCACCAGAGGACTCAACCCTTCTCCCAATTTAGTCAAAATCAAAAATCCAACTGACTTAATTGGGAGAGCGGTTGAGCCCCAGAGCCATACCAAACAAGGTTCTTTCTGCATGAAGCATTCCTTTAGTGGGACTAAACTGTGCATTCTAGAGAAAGGCAACATTCTGTGCAGACACTAAAGCAGCATGGGCAGTATTAAAAAAACAAACACCGCTCATTCATGAATACACCCCTCATTCCCCACACCCCATCTCTGATGGCCAGGAAAACATCTATGCAACAGGAGGCTATAGTGCACTCTACCTATAAAATTCTATACTATTCAAAAAGAGAGTTTGCACGCATGTGATATACTCTGAACAATTGCTGACCATTTTTTCTCCTCTACTATACACGTTACGTCATTTACAGAATAAGCTAGAGGGACAATGTCCTGGGAGAAGTGCCAGTTTTGAGCTCACTAGGAGTTTTGGACATGCAAAGAAAGCTACATGAAACCCTCCATTTGCAGGGAATGCAATAAGCAATTTGACCTCTACTGTGTAATTCCTGTCCCAGCAAAGGGAGCTGGAAGAAAGAAGCACCCAAACCTATGCATACCTGGTCTTCCAGGGTTTATTTTCATGGGCCTATGTCCCTCTCCTCCCAGAGGGTACCGACATATTGTTACTAGCATCCACCTCCCATTGGCCTGAGTTTTAGGAACATGGGTTTTATTCCCCGCATATTGGGACTGTGGGCAATAAGCTTAATGCTTCTGTTGCTGTAGGCACAATTATCTCCCCAGAAGCCATTGCAGAGGCTAGAGGTGATTTTCAGACAGTGCCAAGAACACTCTGTGCCCTACCACAGCCTGATGGCAGTTTGGTGCTAATGGGGAAAGGGCCCTGGGGAGACAATTAGCCTCTCAGGCCTCTGAGGCCAGGCACTGAGCCAGCTCACCAGAATGCGAGACTCCAAGAAACAATGGACTCCATGCAGAGCCCAGGAAGAAGTGTGGGACCCCCTGCAAGGGCAGGTCCCTGGCAGCTTATGCAAGCTGGGGGCCCCCAGCCCATAACGCACCAGTAGAACTATACCTCCCAGCACGCCCTGTGGAAGCCAGCCCACAGCCATGGAGGAAGGGTGGAGCAGGGCATGCTGGGACGTGTAGTCCTTGTGACATATGCCCGCCACATGCACTATTAGGACCCCCCCTATCTCTCACAATAATGTTTTGTTTTGTGCAGGCTCATTGTTCTAAATCTGTGTCAAGCAAGCTAGCAGTGTCATCTCTTTACTCCATGGCTCATTCAGCACTTTAGGAACCCCCAGCACCCGTTCTATTGAATATCCTAGTGAAAATGTGTACAAAACAATAAGCGCCAATTGTTAACTCTCGCTGTGTAGGAGATTCCTACTACTGAATGGCTAGTCCCTGTGGGAGCAGACTTTTTTTTGTGATCCACACTATTTGATATGAGTTGTGCCCAAGTGTCTCTGACACAAGCAAGAAAGATGCACAAGGTCAAGAAGAAAAGCTTAAAGGCAAGCAAGTGCCAAGCAGCCTAGTCTTATGCTATAGTCCATATGTTATGCAGGGCCATATATTACCCCAGAAACAATCACAGGCATGAGCAGGTAGAGCCAGGGTGCAGAGATCAGATTGCTTGTTTTGAAGGGAGGAGGGCTCCCTGACAGAACAGAACGTTGCCCCCCAAGCCTCTAGATCCCTGGAACCAATGGAAGCCATAGCCATGCCTCTGCATTAGCCCCAGGGCCACGTGGTCCTTACCGAGTTGCTAAGAAGGTAAGAGGGAGGGAACAGTTATACTGTACAAATGGGCTCACAGAAGAGCTAACCGTTTGAGGCACTGGTAGCTTTTCTGCCATTCATTGCTGGCACATGCAAATCCCTGACCTCCAAGAGGTTAGGGGGACAGTAGGGGGATTGTTGTTCTGGCAAGCTCATTTCCACTCCAAATGAAACATATCTCCCCATTAATCTAGAAGGGAACGATCAAGCCCTTCCTTTATCGAAGTGTGTTTTAATAGAAACTGCACAACAATCTGCTCCAACAGCCGTAGCCTGCCATTTTCAAAAGAACTGAAAGAAAATCCTCATGATCCAAGGAGCACTTGATTTCTGAATTGATATATTGTTTTACTCACTGATCCACTCCATCATAGTCACCACCAATTCCTATTGATTTTGAACCTGCAATTTTCTTTATGTGGTCAAAATGATCTAGAAGAAAACAACAAAGAAAACAATGTCAAAGCACAGGGCAAGAAGAAAATCTATTTCAGACATATTGGTGTTTGGTTAACATGTCTCACAATATTTAGACAAAGCACTAACTTCACTTTAAATATGTGACGTCAAAAGATACATGTAGAACATGGGCTAAAACTCAATGCTGTATGTGACAGGCCCTTGATACTTACTGGTGCTTAACCTGACATTTGTATTCAGTGCAGTACTAGTCATCTTGAGAATAAAATAACCAGAGTGATTAAAAGTGACTGGAGGTATATGATTGGCTCACATGCAGGACATTAATTCTCTAAAAATATCTTGTCTATAGCAATAGAAATTTCTACTCTCAGACTAACTATTTACAGTCAGGGCTTTTTCCTGGGGATTAACACCCAGACCCAGTTAGGATTTAGTTAATGGTCCACTTTGGGCCATCAGTTCCTCTAGCTACTTATTAATGGCCTGCGCCTCTTACTATTGCTCAGTAAGTGTAAACTCTAAAAACGACCAGATTTAGATGTGCACGCTAAAAGGATGTATGTTACAAGTCACCGAGTGGCTGTGTTTTACACAATGTGGGGATGGGTGAATGTGTGCGTTCCAGCAACAAAGATTCACACTTGAAATGTGGCTCAGACTCGAGAGAAATTTATAGTAGGAATCATTATTCAGAACTGCACTGTATTAGATGCAAACCTGCCACCGTTGCAACATTCACCACCTCTCTTCCACAGGCCAGCACCTTTTTATAGAAAGTCACCATCACAATTCCATTGTTCCTTTTCTGAAAGATAGAGGGACGTATTGTGAGCAGCTATTCACGGACCCTGTGTCATGCTCACCCTCAAGGGATGTGAACGCAACTCAATCTACAGCCCGTCAGTGCCATTCTACATGTGAAGGTCAGTTGAGAACACAAGCTGCTGCCTCCCTGTCTCTTATGCAATCCGCAGCTGGTGTAAGTCAGCGTAACTCCATTTATTTCTGTGACCATGTCAAACCAATTCAGCCTCCTCTCATTGCAAGCATTTCTTTTCAACTTGCCAGCAATTGTTCCACCTTTGCAGTCACATACTGAATATAACCCAAAGCCATAGCCTGAGGAGCAAATGCTTCACTTATTGCTTAGAATCTGCTTATGATTAAGAGTGAACTGACTTCTGAGATGACAGGAAGAGAAGTACGCTTTGAATCCTGTATGCACAGGATTGTCTTGGGCCGGCCAGAAGAGTGAAATCTTTTCAAGTCACTCACCAAACTCTGAAGAATATCATCAGGAACATTTCTTGAGTGGTTACAAACAGAGAAGGCTGAAGAATGACTGAAAATGACTGGTGCTCTGGAGATCCGGAGAGCCATTCTTGCTGTGGAGTCTGAGGTATGGGATAAATCTATCATCATCCCCAAGCGATTCATCTCCATCACCACTTCCTAATACAGATTTACAGACAGTAGTATTAGTATTGTGTTCTGTTAAAGGAGATCGGTTAGCAGATGTATGTGACTAAATACTTACATTCTGCAGCTGTCATAAAAGTGGGTATGGGTCTCTCTACTTGCGTGTTGTTTGTGGCTAGCATAGGCTTCCTAATCGTTTCTCTAATGGGGACACACTAGCACATCACAGAGTCTCCTTTTTCAATGCTAACTGCAGTTATCACATTTTTAAAAGCTCAGCCATATATATAAAATATATAGGTCTTGATAATTCACTTTATACTGTATACTTCACTAATACGTATTGCTGCTAATACTAAATGTTACAGTTTCTTATTCCTTGAGTTTTCAGTGTTCTGAAACAGCTGTGGGAAAGTTGTACTAATTTACCAAATTATTTGTTGCATTTTGCCAGATTCTAAGTCACTCATGCCTTAAATAAGCACTTGCCACACTCATGGAAACCAACAGATTTGCATGCACTTCTGAAAGGAAACTTTAACCCAGTTTGCTCATCCCAGAGGTCTGAACACTTGAAATGTCAGGAAGAGAATTTTATTCTCAGGATAAAATTGTAAACATAGCTGAAAATAAAGGGGCACGGGAACCTCAAAGTCATGAATTTAAACTTATTTAATTTACTTTTGAAGTTAATGCCTTGGAAATAAGACTGAAATCTATTTTCAAACCAAATTTGTGCTTCTCAAGTTTTGCAATTTTCTGTGTTATGTGCTGTATTTTGTGAGCACTGAGCCAGCACTGACGACATTCTTCTACTTTCAGGTTTAGAAATATATATTTAAATAGAGGTGGCTTTGATTAAGTCATGGACCCAACCACCACAGAAGTTCTTTTGCGAGAGGAAAGGGAGTTCAAAATCCATATTAAAATTTCTCTGGCCCATCTCTAATGGCAACACAATCAGGCTTTAGAAGTCAATTTGTCCTGGGCACCCTTTAAAGAAATAGTACTTCATTCTATGGAACCACTGCTATGAAGTATTTTGAAACAGGAATGTCAAGAACATATTATAGCTGCTATTTAATGGATTATGTCAAATCCTGAGGTTCTTATTCAGGCAAACTTCCACAGCTTCATTTGAAGTTCGAGTGAAAACTGAGTTAAAGAACCACAGGATTTGGGACAGTTTATAGCAAAATTCTACAAGTTTCCGTGACTTCCAGCAACTTCTGTGACTTCAGCCTGCAGTGGTCGGGAGCTGCAGGGTCTGTGTGACTCAGGAATTAGAAATATGATTTGCAGGCTTTGGTATTTAGGTCACCAGTTTGAACCCAGCATAGAACATTACTGCTCAGAAGGTGTTCGTGGAAAGAACTGGCACAGTGCAGCTTCCAGTGCCATATGCCAGAGTGCCAAGCCACCACATGTGGTGGTGTACCGTGCAGCTCCCAGATGCCACAGGTGGCAGGGGAACTCCTGAGATCCCCTCCACCGTGGGCAGCGGGGGAACCCCACAGCTCCTGGCCACCACAGGCAGTGGCAGCATGCCACAGCTCCCAGTGGCAGTGAGCTCTTGGCCACTGAGGGCCCCTGGAGCTGCGGACAGCAGGGGTACCCCACAGCTCCCGGCTGACACAGGAGGCAGGGACACCCCCAACTCCTGGCCCCCACAGGCAGCAGGGGGACACCCAGAGCTGCAGGCAGCAAGGGTACCCCACAGCCCCCAGCTGCTGCAGGCGGCTCCTAGCCCCTGCGCAGCTGCCGGCTTCAGGCAGTGGGGGGACCCACAGATCCCCATTTTGTCCTGGATATTTTTAGTAAAAGTCAGATCACGGCTTCCATGAATTTTTCCTTTTCCCCCCCATGACCTGTCTGAGACTTTTACTAAAAATATCGGTGACACAATCTTAGCCTTAATCTTCATTTATCAATTCCTGCAACCTATTACTGTACCTCAAGTCCTGAATACTCCCACCCTCTGCCCCTCAACATATCGCATTCTGGGAAAGTTCTACAGAATTTGATAGGGACACAACGCACAAGGTTGTGTAGACATTTACTGAATTGCTACAAACAGAGAAGGCTGAGGAATGACGGAACATAGACAGTTTAGTAGAGGGAAATCCTTTCTGTAGGACGGGAAAAAGTCTATAGAATTATACAGTAAGAATACAATTTTTATTACGCACTATAGGACTATGTATCAGAGGGGTAGCCGTGTTAGTCCATATCCACAAAAACAATGAGGAGTCCAGTGGCACCTCAAAAAGTAACAGATTTATTTGGGCATAAGCTTTCGTGGGTAAAAAACCCACTTCTTCAGATGCATGGAGTGAAAAGTACAGATATAGTATTTATGCCCATATCTGTAATTTTCACTCCATGCATCTGAAGAAGTGGGATTTTTTTATCCACAAAAGCTTATGCCCAAATAAATCTGCTACTGTTTAAGGTGCTACCGGACTCCTCGTTGTTTTTATAGGACTATATAGTCACAGTCTCTTTATATATTTTACTCTCTCTCTACTATTAAGTTCTGAATCCCCCATCTCAAGGCCATCTACAATTTATAGTAATTAAATCTCTTAAGACACAAGTTATTTATTTATTTATTTATTGAAAAGCAAAGGAGCAGAATCTTTGAAGGTGTTAATGAGAGAAAAGTTTGCATAGGTTGCCATTGAGGAGAGATTCTTACTTTGCCAAATGAACTCAGACCATTCACATTAGGATAAAAGTTATGTACTTGCTTTGATGAAGATTCTGCCCTTCAAAAAAAAAAAAAACCACGTAAGAAACCATTGCATTATTCTAGTGGGTTAGATCCGAACAATCAAATTTCACATGAACACAGTAAAAAACCCTCACCCTGAAGTCATATAGCTGAGTTTAAAGATGATAAGCATAGCTCTCATTCATGCAATGTCATGCTTGTATCTCACTCCCAGACATTCGTCCTCCAGGTCAGAACTAGTTCACATGGGTGAGGCACTTTGAGGAAGTGCATGCTGTCTAATGCTGCAACACTTCTAGGGGTCACTAGCAGACTTCAGGGCTATCAATCTGGTATCTTTCACCAAAACTAAGTTCACATTTAAAATTGCACCCACGCCGTCTGACCAGGGCCAGTTTGGGTGAGGAGGAAAAAGAATTACAGCAGTGCAATAATGTGGTGATTCTTAGGCCTGAGTGCAGCCTGGGCACAGGTTACTTTTTAAATGATATAATAAGAATGCTTTTGATGAGTTGTTTCTTGTGGGTGTTACAGCAGAGGTGAGTCTTTAGGACTAATCAGAGAGTGGTGGTCTTCAGGAGCAATTCCAGAAGGACAATCCATGTCCATGGAGACAGTGTAGAAAGATATGACAATGGCTCTGTAAGAAGTGGATACCGGATGTTGAGGCTGGCATTAATAGCCAAACAGAGGAAACTGGAGGGCAACTTGTGAAAACTAGAGCAGTAGGAAGGAACAGCATTATGCAGGGCCATTTTCTACTGTTAGCCGTTCTTCACCCCTATATGGGTCTGTGTGATTCAGGAATTAGAAATATGATTTGCAGGCTTTGGTATTTAGGTCTCCAGTTTGAACCCAGCATAGAACGTTACTGCTCAGAAGGTCTTTTTGGAAAGAACTGGCATAGTGCAGTTCCCAGTGTCAGATGTCTACATCACAATTAGCTCCCTCAGTAAAGAATCCTAAGCCTGAAAGTGTGTGCACGCCTCTCACACCATGACAGGAATGTGGCAATGACATTTTCCTTGCTGGACAATTTGTGGACAGAGGACATAAGGCTGACCCTAGAAGAAGCTGCAGGATGAGGGGGGCTCTAAGCAGACGTAAGGGCTGATGTATAACTGCGGGTTAAAAAAGCATTGCTCATCACCACTAGTGTGGCGGAGGGAGGCATGACAGCAAAGTCTTCTAGGAGATGGCTCAATCTGCTTCTTACAGGGAGAGTTTGGGATCTAAATCCTTCCTTCACTGGGTATGTACAGGAGGGGTGTGCTTGGCCAGCAGGTGGGACAGGCAATAGGTGGGACAGGTGATATGGAGGCATGTGAACCGAGCCCCAGCCCACCCACCTGCAGGACACAAGCCTTCACAGCTACACATGTGGTACGTGCTTGGGGCTGGCCGAAGAGGAGAGTCTCCAGTGCCATCAAGAGCTGAATTCACACACGGCACTCACCACTCCAATAAGGAAAGTATGAAGTTAGCTGGGTCACCCAGAAAACCCTTTCTTACTGCCTTTCCTGCCTGCAATGAACTTTTTACCAGTTTCAGTAACATTCCTTCCAAAAGAGAAACGTGTCAGTTACACCCTGCTCTAGTTTTCTCACAAAGCAATGGAGATGATGACTTCCCTGTATTTATTTTGCCAACAAACTAAAATAGATCCCATGATGTCAATGAACTCTCAAGTGGCAGACACATTCTCCTTCTTCAACCCACCACATAACAAGTGGACCTATCCAAAGGACATCAGTCATCCTTCAGCTCCTCCACCACCAGTCACAGATAGCAGTCTTCCACATTGTGCAAACCAATTTTGGCCCATCTTAAAGCTGCCATCCCTTTGCACTGGAAAAGTAAGCATTACAGAAACAAGTGCACATCAGTTACCATGGAGTATTGCAGGTGTGCGTTAAAGACATGTACCGAACACCCAGGTCATAATACATCCTTAGCGTTGCGAGACTGCTGTCAATGGAATGGCCACCTTCTATTCCAATCAAGCATGCTATCTTTTTACTATCAGCAATACCTGGAGTTTAAAGGGAAGATAAAAGCCACACTAAATTGAAGACAAAGACTTAGAGCTATCTGCATTGAGCAGCAGATAATCATTTCACAACCATAAATGTCAATATTACCATTCTTAATATGCAATCTGTGATATGTCAAGTACTTCATCTCACATATGTTCCCTCCTGCAATCTCATTAAAGAAACATTTTCATTTTAAAAAAAGTATCACCTTGAGAAGTATTAACAAGTTCAAGTTCTGGATAGATTTGACACATCCTCTTGACAACATCAATCTGCTCTAGGGTCAGACGCACAGCATCCTTGTTCTGAGCGCTGCACAGAACATACACTGACCAAAACTGAAAAAGAGACATTGATGGGCCAAACAACAAGTTCATGGACCTCATTATCAGCAGAATCATAAATAAAACCACTTCCTCTTGGCAATTTGTTGGGGAGTTTTCATCACTGGGAAATCCCAAAGGAACACCTAATCTGACTAGGGGCACACTCTCTGATAATAGGCTCTTAGCAACCCCAATCACTCACACAGTCTTCCAAGGTCAGGAGGCTATGACAACTTTTTAATTCAGTTGCTGTAAAAATAATACATAACATTTTAGATAAGAGGAGCTGGATTCTGCAAAGGCATTTTAAAGTCTGGCAAATGCAAATATATGAAAGCTTCTGTAGCCATGCAGTTTTCCCTTTTTTCTATCATGGGCTGAATCAAAATCCCAGATCTGAAACACCTCTTCTAAACTATGGCATATCCAAAATCTGGATGTGTCTGGATTTTGCTCAGATCCATCTGTAGAACGATCAGTATAAATATTCTAAGAGATCCACATCATAGCACCAACAGTACATACCTGAGCTCCGACATGGCCAGACTGAAGTTTCTGAATGTTTGTGAATGTGGTGTTGAGAATTTTTAAGTTGATTTTACTTAGTCTGTTTTGGTACAATATCCTCAGTTGTAATGGAAGGTCATTGTGCCTAAGTAGTAAAATAAATAGCATTAATGATACAAACAAGCTTGTCCTTTCCTAATGTTTATCTATCTACTTTTAGTTCCCCTTGAAAGTTAACTGCCAACACCCTTGCAACAGTTCTCTAGAGACTGGAGAGGTTGCAAATGTGGCAAAAAAAAATTGAATCAGGTTGAGTGGCTGAGGGGTACACTTAAACCACCATCTTACCAAAGCTACTGCTCCCAAATTATGATAAACCCCACCCACTTTTCTCAGACCACTTTAAGCACTGCCTCGCAGTGAGGTTTGTTTGGAGCTAACTGGGTCTGTGGATGAGGGGAAAGCAGTGGATGTGTTATTCCTTGACTTTAGCAAAGCTTTTGATACGGTCTCTCACAGTATTCTTGCCAGCAAGTTAAAGAAGTATGGGCTGGATGAATGGACTATAAGATGGACAGAAAGCAGGCTAGATCGTCAGGCTCAATGGGTAGTGATCAACAGCTCCATGTCTAGTTGGCAGCCGGTATCAAGTGGAGTGCCCCAAGGGTCAGTCCTGGGGCCGGTTTTGTTCAATATCTTCATTAATGATCTGGAGGATGGTGTGGACTGCACTCTCAGCAAGTTTGCAGATGACACTAAGCTGGGAGGAGTGGTAGATACGCTGGAGGGTAGGGATAGGATACAGAGGGACCTAGACAAATTAGAGGATTGGGCCAAAAGAACCTGATGAGGTTCAACAAGGACAAGTGCAGTTCAACAAGGACAAGGAACAATCTCATTCACTGTTACAGACTAGGGACTGAGTGGCTAGGCAGCAGTTCTGCAGAAAAGGACCTAGGGGTTACAGTGGATGAGAAGCTGGATATGAATCAACAGTGTGCCCTTGTTGCCAAGAAGGCTAACAGCGTTTTGGGCTGTATAAGTAGGGGCATTGCCAGCAGATCGAGGGATGTGATCATTCCCTTCTATTCGACATTGGTGAGGCGTCATCTGGAGTACTGTGTCCAGTTTTGGGCCCCACACTACAAGAAGGACGTGGAAAAATTGGAAAGAGTCCAGCGGAGGGCAACAAAAATGATTAGGGGTCTGGAGCACATGACTTATGAGGAGAGGCTGAGGGAACTCTGATTGTTTAGTCTGCAGAACAGAAGGGGGGGGGCATTGATAGCTGCTTTCAACTCCCTGAAAGGGAGTTCCAAAGAGGATGGATCTAGACTGTTCTCAGTGGTACCTGATGACAGAACAAGGAGTAATGGTCTCAAGTTGCAGTGGGGGAGGTTTAGGTTGGATAATAGGAAAAACTTTTTCACTAGGAGGGTGGTAAAGCACTGGAATGGGTTACCTAGGGAGGTGGTGGAATCTTCTTCCTTGGAGGTTTTTAAGGTCAAGCTTGACAAAGCCCTGGCTGGGATGATTTAGTTCGGAATTGGTCCTGCTTTGAGCATGAGGTTGGACTAGATGAGCTCCTGAAGGCCCTTCCAACCCTGATAGTCTATGATTCTATGATTCAGCGGCACTTCGGCGGCGGGTCCTTCACTCACTCTGGATCTTCAGCAGCACTTCAGTCGTGCATCCTTCACTCGCTCCGGGTCTTCGGCAGCACTGAAGGACCCGCTGCCAATGTGCCACCGAAGACCCGGAGCAAGTGAAGGATTCACCGCCAAAGTGCTGCTGAAGAACCTGTAGGGAACCGATTCCTAAGATTTTGGCAGCTCACCACGGCACAAGCCCCTCTTTCCATCTTATTCTTCTAGCTCTCATCACATCTCCACGCTTTCTCTTCATATGTTGGATCTGCAAATAGCAGCCATACTATTGGCAGGCAAGTTTGATTTTAGAATTTTATTTGAGTTAGTGTAACCCACACACCTCCTGGGTGTGGCATTCTGTCCCATCTAGTAGTGCCGAGGGTACGTCTACCCTACCCACCAAATCGGCGGGTAGTGATCGATCTAGCGGGGATCGATTTATCTGCCGTCGACTCCTGCACTCCATCATGGGTGAGAGGCGGAAGCGGAGTTGACGGGGGAGCGGCGGCAGTCAACCCCGTGCCGTGAGGACACGAGATAAGTCGATCTAAGATACGTCGACTTCAGCTATGCTATTCTCGTTGTTGATGAAGCTGCGTATCTTAGGTTGATCTCCCCCAGCCCCCCAGTGTAGACCAGGCCTTAAAGAGATAAATGAATCTGCTCTACAGCCTTAGCTAACAGCTCATACACTAAGCTCCAGAGGTCCCCAGTTTGATCCTGCCCATGGACAGACCAGGGTTTCTCAGCATCACAACAGCACAATAGTATTTGAGTGCTAGAGTGACCCCTTTTTCTTTAAGTTCCTGGATCAAGTCCAGGGTGGGCCATTCGGGCCCCTGCCAAAGAGGGCGCCATGCACAGGGTTTGGATTCCCACCTGATCTGCTGAGGGCCAGCTGGGCTAATGGAGGCGGCAGGCAGGCAGGCGAGCAGCAGCACTGGAGAGGGGACCGGGGGGCAGTTGGATAACCAGCTGGCCAAGCCAGGTGACAAGGTAACTCCTCTGGAGTAGGGATTCCCCTCCTTGCATGTGCTGTTTCTGTCCCCACCACATACACTTCCTCCCTGGAGCCCCCCTGGCCACTATGGACTGGGAGCATCCTCCTGTCTGCTGGTGTCGGGGGAGGAGGGAGGATTGATGTCGAGGTGTCCCCTTCATCCATGCACCTGATTTCCACTGAGCTGGGGTGAGGGGACAGGGGGAATCTGTGTATGCACTGCTGCCTCTCTGGGTCTGACGCTCCTGGGGGCTGCTTGTGTCTGAACAGGAGCCTTCATGCTCCTGGCCCTGAGTGCATTCTTAAAGAGACAGCGCACTCCTACACTCAGGCATACACACATTCCCCTCAACATAACACCCACTGTGTGTGTGTGTGTCTCTCTCTCTCTCTCACTCACTCACACACACACACACACAGCACCTGGGCTCCCTGTATTCAGGTCACTTCCCCACCTGGGCTGTGCTGAGGCATCAGCAGCTGCTGCTTCCCTGCCCTCCCCTTATGCAGCCCAGGGGGTGCACAGGGCAGAGCAGCAGCAGTCCAGTGGGGGAGCCGCCAGCAGTGCCAGCTGCTTTAGACTCATAGACTTTAGGGTCAGAAGAGACCAATATGATCATCTAGTCTGACCTCCTGCACAAAGCAGGCCACAGAACTCTACCCATTCACTTCTATAACAAACCCCTAACCTATGTTCGAGTTATTGAAGTCTTCAAATTGTGGTTTGAAGACCTCAAGCTGCAGAGAATCCACCAGCAAGTGACCCATGCCCCACGCTGCAGGGGAAGGCGAAAAACCTCCAGGGCCTCTTCCAATCTGCCCTGAAGGAAAATTCCTTCCCGACCCCAAATATGGCAATCAGCTAAACCCTGAGCATGTGGGCAAGACTCACCAGCCAGCACTCAGGAAAGAATTCTCTGCAGTAACTCAGATCGCATCCCATCCAACATCCCGTCATGTTGTGCATCCAGGTGGGTCAGTTTTCCCACGTGGGTGCAGGAAGGGGGTGCAAGGGTTAGGGGGGCAGGAGAGAGGTACAGGGGGTAGGTGTGAAGGAGGCACAGTGCAGAAGTTGGGGCACAGGAGGGGAGTGCAGGAGTTGGGATGAAGGGGGCACAGGAGAGAGGTTCAGGGTTTGCGGTGAAAGGGGCCGAGTGCAGGGATTAGGGGCACAGGGTGGGAGTGCAGGGGTTGGAGTAAAGGGGGCACAGTGCAGGGGTGAAGGGGGCACAGGAGAGAGGTTCGGGAGTTGGAATGAAAGGGGCTAAGTGCAAGGATTAGGGGGCAGGAGGGAGGTGCAGGTGTTGGGGGGGACGGGAGGGTGGGGACCAGGGACAATGAGGGGCACCAAAATGCAAGTTCAGCCAGGGTGCCATTTTCCCTAAGGCCAGCCCTGTCTTCCCAAAGCTATTGCTCCCAAATTATAATAAACCCCACCCACTTTCCTCAGACCACTTTAAGCACTGCCTCACAGTGAGGTTTGTTTGGAGCCTCACTTTCTGTAACAAATTTCATTCCTCACAGATCTTTTTTTCTGCTGTCCTGAAGGTTTTTCCCCTTTCATTCTTTGATGCTGAAGTTTCTCTCACAAGCCCCCCTTTCCACCTTTTTCTTCTAGCTCTATTCCCATCTCCACTCTCTCTCTTCAGATGTTGGATCTGCAAATAGCAGCCATGCTATTGGCAGGCAAGTTGGATTTTCAAATTTTATTTGAGTTACAGCACAATAGTAATTGAATGCCAGAGTGACCCCTTTCCTTTCTGTTCCTGGATGAAGTCAGACTCAACACAAACAATGTTCCTCTGAGCTGCCTGAGCATGCTCTCATATCATGCTGCCTGCTTTATAAACATATACATAAGGAAGTAAACTAAAGAAGGGTATCATAAAACTATAGAAAGGAGATGGTAAAATTGCATAACACAAAAGTAGATAAATGCTGGAATTCCCCCTGAAGACTAATGCAACTTGATCCAAAGGAGTTTATAAATAGCCTTTTAATTCAAATTGAAAATGTCTTCAGAGTGATAAGCTAATGCAATGAGACAAAAATGCTATGCCACAGGTGCTGCTTACATCTCTGATCTTGAGAATCTGCTAAGATCCACTGACGTGCAACAATGGATGGGCCTCTGCATTTAGAGCCCAGGGTGAAGTCAGAATTGGTTGTGCTGCTCAGGCAGGGCTGGATTAATACAGGGACTTGAGGAGCTGCAGTCCAAGGCCTTGTGCTAAGGGGGGCCCCAAAGGCCTGCAGGCCAGATGCTGCCCACTTTTTCTTTTCATGCAGCCCATGGCAAGACTCTGCGCTGCCAGCTGGACACCAGTCCCAAACCTCAGCGCTTGCCCCAACCCCGGGCTGGAGCCATGAGCGCCAGCTCATCACTGTGCCCCTGTAGCCCCTAGGTGAGGGGTGTTCAGGGAATCTCTGCATGCTGCCCAGGCCCCCAGCACCGGCTCCGCAGCTTCCATTGGCCAGGTACTGCAGCCAATGGGAGCTGTGGGGGCAGCGCCTGTGGGGACGGGCAGCATGCACTGCGCAGAGCGGCCTGGCCCCTCTGCCTAGGTGCCAGGCATGCCAGCCACCTCGGAGAGCAGAACAGCGCGGAGCCAGGACAGGCAGGGATCCTGTCTTAGCCTTGCTGTACCACTGACCAGGAGCTGCCCGAGGTAAGCACTTCCAAGGCAGAGCCTGCAACCCACACCCCTCAGCTAACTGCTCAGGCACTAAGCTCCAGAGGTCCCCAGTTTGATCCTGCCCATGGACAGACCAGGGTTTCTCAGCATCACAACAGCACAATAGTATTTGAGTGCTAGAATGACCCCTTTTCCTTTAAGTTCCTGGATCAAGTCCGGGGTGGGCCATTCGGGCCCCTGCCAAAGAGGGCGCCATGCACAGGGTTTGGATTCCCACCTGATCTGCTGAGCGCCAGCTGGGCTAATGGAGGCGGCAGGCAGGCAGGCGAGCAGCAGCACTGGAGAGGGGACCGGGGGGCAGTTGGATGACCAGCTGGCCAAGCCAGGTGACAAGGTAACGCCTCTGGAGTAGGGATTCCCCTCCTTGCATGTGCTGTTTCTGTCCCCACCACATACACTTCCTCCCTGGAGCCCCCCTGGCCACTATGGACCCACCCCAGAGCCCACCCCCCCAAGCTGGAGCTGCACCCCTCCCCGCACCCTAATCTCCTGCCCCACCCCTGGACCCACCCCAGAGCCCACCCCCCCATGCTGGAGCTGCACCCCTCCCCACACCCTAATCCCCTGCCCCAGCCCTGATCCCATTCCCCCACTCCAAACCCCCAAACCCAAAATCTAATAGCCTCAGATCCACAGGAGAGTTAATCCAGCCCTGTGCTCAGGGTTTACAGGATTTAGTGCTTAGTCTCTCATTGTAACAGGTAGAGGATAAGTGTGGGGGCTTAAAATACACCAGTATTTGTTTACAAGGATTGAACCTGAAAACCTACCATTGAAGTGTTCAGTTTGCTAGACCCATATTTTTCAGATTTTCAATAATTTGTGGTGAATGGTTGGTTTTCTTGTTGCATCTCGTAAGTGATCTAGGACGTTCACTATAAAGTACAGTTATATTTAATATGCTTTGCTAGTCTTAAATGTGTGTGTGTAAGGAAACGAAGGTGTTTTTTGATGGTATATAGGAAGGCATGAATTAAAGGTTTTTGGCTGGTTTTCAAGCTATTTGATGTAACTCTTCTCCAAACAAAAAAATATATATTTTATTACATGTTACTTAGCATCTCCCCATAGTCCCTACAGAACCCTTTCTTAGTCTACTAGCTACATAACTTGATGGTCTTGATCCATCTACCTTCCATGCCTTCACATTGGGTATATTGAATACCTAAGGATATCTTATCTTTTGGCCACCATTTTAGAAATATTAACCCTGTTAATGAATGTTACCAAGATGTATTGAAAAAAAAAAAAAACATTCTACATACCCATCAATTAGAGGGGCTTGCTTCATTAGCTCAACAGCCCTTTCTCCAACAGGTTTCTCAGTTCTGAAAGCCAAAACATCAGAGATGAGCAGCAAGAGCCACAGGAACAGCTTCATAGGATTGCTCTTCATTTCCACAAAGACGTTAACTAGAGAAGAAGGCTGCCACCACAGAATGTTGGTTATGAAGAAGAGGTAAATTTCCAGTCTGCAAAGGTTCTAGACTTAACGATTTTGGCAGAACTGCTGTGCCTCTGTCATTGGGAAGGCATAGGTGGTGAAGGAACTTCTGAAGACAAACAAAAGGAATGAAGAGAGTAAGAAAGGAGATTAGATGTGGATGATGTTCATGGTATTCAGTCCCCTTTTTCTAAGTAAGAGATTAAGACTTCTGACTGTTGCTCGAAAGTTGAGCAGCAGATATTTGCACTTACCCCTTCCTTCCAAACACTGTTGCTACCAGCTGAAATTAAAGGAAGTATTTACCCATTTTGCAGCCGGAGGAAATGGGTGGGCCTGGATTTGCACTTACCAACTAGTAATTGCATGTCCAAAACGTGTAGCGAAAGCTATGTATCTAGTTCCCATTTGAAAGTGGAAATTAACTGATTTGCCTGTACAAATAGGCTGATTTCCTCTCCTTTGAAACTTTCAGTGAAATTGTTCACCAAAATTCCAAGTCTCATTTGAAAGCAAGCTCTTTATTGTATAAAAAATAAACCCACTTCAATGACTGAAGCAATAAACCCACTGTATAGAGTGTATTTTTTGAGTGAAGCAATCTGAATGCAATACTTTCATTATTACATAGTTGAGTAACCAGAGCACAATCTGAAAGGGTCAATTTGTTCTTTTAAATTTATTTCTTTTAAAGAGATTTGAGCATGGAACCCTGCTAAGAAATAATGTGAGCATTCTTCCCTACCTTTTGCATAAAAATCCAGATAATAGTGATATTTAAGCACTTCTAAGCATCTTTTAAGTGTGAATCAGAAAGCATTTTACAAACATTAACTATACCTGACAGTATGATATAAATATTAAACCTGTTAATGGATGAAGATGCCATTGTAAGGATGAAAGAATTTTTCCAGGATTGAAGTCAATGGCAGAGCTATGAATAAAACCCAAAAGATTCCTGACCACTTTTCCCTGCTCCAACAATACCTCACGTAGGACGTCACAGTGCCGGTGTTGTCAATCACAGGGATTCAAAAAATCATGAATCAAGCCCCAAAAGAGTATGAATTTTTTTTAAACGGCTTTTTATTTGCCTTTTGGTTTGTGAGCCTTCATTGTTTGTATTCTTAAGCTTTTCTCCACAAAAATGAAAGCTAGAAACAGCTCTCTCATTAATAAAGTAAGATGTTTTCATGTAATCTCATGACTCCAGCAGCTATGGCTTAAAAAAAAAAACAACACACACATGTTGGGAGGTATATGATAGAATCACAAGAGTTGGCAACAGATTTAGGCTGGATGTAGGAATTAGTGGGTGGGTTGTAAGTTGCCTGTGTTGTGCAGGTGAACATAATATAAGTTCAGTCTTACTGGGTCAGACCAATGGTCCATCTAGCCTAGAATCCTATCTCCAATAGTGACCAATACCAGAGCTTCAGGGGGAGCATACAGAAAAAGACAATTTTGGAGAGATCCACCTTGTTTTCCCCTCCTAGCTTCTGGCAGTCAGAAGTTTAAGGTCACCCTGAGCATGACATTCCATCCCTGACTATCTTGGCCCATAGTCACTGATGGACCTATGCTCCTGGAACTTGTTTAGTACTGTTTGTTTTTAACCCAGTTATACTTTTGGCCATCACAACATCCCTTGGCAATGACTTCCACAAGTGAATTATGGACTGTGAGAAAAAATACTTCCTTTTCTTTGTATTAAATTTGCTGCCTATTAATTTCATTGGGTAACCACTGGGTTTTGTATTGCGGAAAAGGGTAAACAAACATTTCTCTATTCACTATTTCCCCACATATGTGCTTTTATAGACCTCTATCATATACGCCCTTAATTGTCTCTTTTCTAAGATGAACAGCCCTAATCTTTTTAGTCTTTCTTCATATGGAAGCTGTTTCATAACCTTGACTATCTTTGTTGCCCTTCTCTGAATCTTTTCCAATTCCACAGATGTGCAGTTATGCAAACCTAATTTACGCAAATCCAGACTTACGGAAAAAGTTCCATAAGTTCCGTAAGCTTTTTTTATTTTTTTTTTGCACACGTAATCGTCAGGTATACGTTCCCAACTTATGTAAAACTTGACTTACGCAAGGCATTCCGGAACGGAAGTCGGGGAGCGTCTCTATAATTTTTGAGACAGGACAACTAGCACTGGATACAGTATTCAAAGTATGGGTGCCTCATGTATTTATATAGTGGCATTATGGTATCTTATTTCTTATTTTCTATCACTTTCCTAATAGTTCCTAACATTCTGTTAGCCTTTTTTTACTGCTGCTGCACAATGACTGCAGCTGCTGCAGTTTTCAGAGGACTATCCACAATAATTCCAACATTTCTTTCTAGAGTCGCAACAGCTAATTTAGAACCCATCATTACATATGAGTAGTTGGGATAATTTTTCCTATGTGCATTACTTTGCACTTATCAATGTTGAATTTCATCTGCTCAAACTAGTTAGTGGTCTCTCCTGGTCTTAAAATTTCAGTTACTATAACTGAAAAATTAAAGAAAAAAAATTTACTTGGTGCATTTGATGGAATTTCCTTTCTCGTCTATATCACTCTCCCCTGCACAATCTGTTTCCCCTTTATGTGAACCTTCCAGAGCAACAGGAGAAAAAATCCCCTTATTAAACAGATTAATTATTATAAAAATCACAAAACTGGAGCTCCAGAGACAGCTGCAGTCCCAGACATAAATTTAAATCATTTTAAATTAATTACCTAATTAAAGTTATTGTTTTCATTTTAGTGGAACTTTAGATTACAAAACCCAAATTGAATAAAAGTGAATAGATTTGTATCCATTGAATTAGAAAACATTCCAGTGACAACAGTTTGTTGTTATAAGATTTTGAGATATTTCTAACCTGAACACTGCACTATTTTGCTGATGTATCACATTGACTGGAGTCTGAAATAAAGTTGACCAGCCTATTTGGATTGTCCAAATTCAGAGGAATGCAAGATGATTAAATAAGAATCTGAGGGTTATTTAAAAAATATTGAAGTTTGTTTTTAATAATGTAAGGTGCTGTTAGCTCAGTTAGAACTTTTAAAAACTCTAATTTAAACCAACACTATCGCTTTAAAATGTGCTCTCTCCTGAAAGCAAAAGAAGAGTTACATTTTATTCTTTCCACACTTACTCTCTTTTGCTAGATTTCTACAGAACATTGAGCAATATTATGGTGGTGGTCCAATACCCACTCTTCCAGACTAACAGCTGGCAGTCTGCTCCCGAACTTGCCTTCCAAAATCAAATTCACGCAGAGAAAGATTATGCGCAGAACCTATTCTGAATATTACCTTTAGGTTCACAGTGGTACCACTGGCCCTTTGGGCTTGGAAAGATGCCAGCTGCTGTACTGGTAATTTCCTTTTTCTTTGGCAGATTCCAAATGTGTTTTTTCTTTGGAGGAACTAGCACAGTCCTTTTCCATGCCAGAAGTATGTGTAACTGTACAGTAAAGCTTGCAGGCACTTGGAAAGCTGCCAAAACATGTGGATGGAGCGATACTACAGTATCTGCAAATGAAAAACATGCTTACTGGAAAAATAACACCTGATGAAGAACACTTTAATCGTCACCTCCCAGAGGATTAACCCTGCCATCACCACCCGGCCCAGGCCAGCAGCTACATGACCCTGTCTAGTAACGTTAGTTCTCAGAATAACCAAACACAATCTGGGCTTCTTCAAAAGTGAAAAAAAAAACAGCCAGTCTATGTTTAACAGCCTGAATATAGTACCACCGTTATATTGATTAAATCCTAAGCGCCATTCCTTCAGGGAGCACCAAATTCTGCTCGCTTTAATCACAGGAGCAGCTCTCACCATTCCCTTCTCCTCATTCCAATCTCAAAGAACTCCCACTACTATACCAGATTCAGAGGAAATTGTCTAACCATTCTCCAACACAGGCCAGCCAGTCCCTGGAAATCTTCTGGATTTTCACAGGGTTTGTGCCACAACTTACAGAAGAAGCGATCTTTCCCCCAACTGAGCCACAGCCACAGAAATCTTCCCATGTTTCTCCCATGTTAACTGGCCTTTCTACACTGCGACCCAAGAACCTCTTAGTACCAACTGGAAGAGGCCCAGAGGGGGCACAGAAGGGTTACAGGGATCTCCTGCATCTGGTACATATATTGTAATTCACCGAAGAGTATCATGTGAAGTTTCAAAGAAAAGCTGGTTCCAGTCTGGTCACTAGTATCATTATACAACATCTGTACGTGTGTTTCGTGAAGAGTTACGTATATACACTGAAAACTAAATTCTTAAAGTCTGTGTCTAGAGATTGGTCAACAGCAAAGGTGAAAAACAGGATTTCAGTCAGACAGGAAATAACTAGATAAACATCTAGCTGGCTATTTACATGCAAATTTAGTACTGTATGGTTCACAGTGGATCTCTTTTCACCAGTCTGAACTGAATGCTAATGAAGGATTCTTCAAAGAGAGAAAAGTAATAGGAGGAGGAAAGCAGTGAAGTCAATAGGGAAACTGAGGCAGAGAAGTTGAGCCCTCTGATTGCTCAGTGTATGCCAAGAACCCTCAACTCCAATTGATTTCAATAGCAACAGCAGTTATGAGAAGTCAGACACTAGGTATCCAGTTGGACTCCCAATCAAAAGAGACACTCAAAATTAGCAGGCAATTTGAAGTATGGACATAATTAGCTTTCTCAGTGCCAGGGCTGAAATCAAAAGTCAATTTATGGCTCACACCACTAGACCATGCCTCTCTCCAGTTGAGATCTTGAGTGTCAGTGATGATTCAAAACTAGATTTTATCAAAAGAAAATGGTGCTCATGAGAGGAATGGTTACAAATCCTAATACGAAGCGAAATGGTTTTGTGAGGGATTTTCTTGTTCTTGACGTAGGGAGTTCAGGAAGTGTTAGAAACTCAAAGTGCTTGTGTTTCAGCCTGGTGTGAATCCCCATGCAAGAGGGACTAAAAATGAAGCCAATGAGCCATATAGTTCCATTTCTCAAGCTGAGTGAAGCACAGAAAGGAAACAAAGCAGTGAAAAAAAGCAAATTTATTTATTTTAGTTTTCAGCTCAGGAGTAACTGATAACTTAAACAAGTTTCCTGTCTATCTTAAGTGTCCCTTTAAGGGCTCTTAAGGATCTCTGCTCTCAGGTTTTTATTGTGCATTTAATCACTGAACACTGTTCCATTACTGGAACTCCAACACTGCTGTTGGTTGTAACATGCACACATCTATTACACTAGCTTTGCTAGGACTTATTTGGACTGGTCACCCCTTGTGTCATACCACTTTCTTCTTGTACCTCTCCCAGGGGCTAACTTCAGAGATGATGTGAGACAGCCTAGCTCACAGTACTTTATACCAGCTCCATAAGCCTGTTGTATCCACTTATGAATGTCACAGAGATCAAGGGGCTCTCATAAGCTGCTAATAACTGACACCTCTGTGTTAAGTGAAATGCCATGGAGTATGTCATAAGCATTATATTAAGCCTCATAACTGGATTCTGCCTCTCAACCCCCACCCCATCACAGAGTCAGGTTTCCAACTTTTAAGTGAACAAAAATGCTTAAGGAGCAAGGGGAAAAAATGTTCAGTACTGTATCCTGTATCTGTTAGCGGGACACCAACTCCCTGGTATGTGGAAAAACTGCGGTGAGAAGTCAGCCAGAGAAGCCAGCTGGTAGGTGCGGAAGCAGTCAAAGCAGAAACTGCGGCACTGGCGAAGAATAGGGTTGCCAACTCTATAATCACACAAACCCAAATACCCTTGCTCTGCCCCTACCCCACCCCTTCCCTGAGCCCCCCCCCCGAGGCCCTGCCACCACGCACTCCCTCCATCCCCCTCCCTCCGTTGCTCGCTCTCCTGCACCCTCACTCACTTTCACCGGGCTGGAGCAGGGGGTTGGGGTGCAGGAGGGAGTTCAGGGTGTGGGCTCTGGGAGAGAGGTCAGATGTGGGAGGGGTCTTGGGTGCAGGAGGGGGCTCAGGGATGGGACAGCAGGTTGGGGTGCATGCAGGAGCGGGTGCAGGCTCCAGCCAGGTGGCACTTAACACGGGTAGCTCCTGGGAACAGGGCCACCCAGAGGGGGGTCAAGTGGGGCAATTTGCCGCAGTGCCTGCAGGGGCCCTGTCATAAACAGATAAGTAAGAGTTAATAGAACAGAAGTACTTCATGTCTCTTTTGCCTGTAAAGGGTTAACAAGATCAGTGAGCCTGGCTGTCACCTGACCAGAGGACCAATCAGGGGACAGGATACTTTCAAATCTTGAGGGAGGGAAGTTTTTGTGTGTGCTGTTAGTGTTTGGTTGTTGTTCTCTCTGGGTTCTGAGAGTGACCGGATGTGCAACCAGGTTTCTCTCCAATCTCTTTGATACAGTCTCTTATATGTCCAGAATAGTGAGTACTAGTTAGATAAGGCAAGTTAGGCTTATGGTTGTTTTCTTTATTTGAAAATGTGTATTTGGCTGGAAGGAGTTCAAATTTGTATTTTGCTGAAAGGATTTTAATTTGTACTTGTATACTTAGGCTGAGAGGGTATTCCCAGTGCCTATAGCTGAAAGACCCTGTAACATATTCCATCTTAAATTTACAAAGATAATTTTTACTGTTTTTTCTTTCTTTAATTAAAAGCTTTTCTTGTTTAAGAACCTGATTGTTTTTTTATTCTGGTGTGAGACCCCAGGGGACTGGGTCTGGATCCACCAGGGAATTGGTGGGGAGAAAGGAGGGAAGGGGGAGAGAAAGGTTAATTTTCTCTCTGTATTAGGATTACTTTCTCTCTCAGGGAGAGTCTGGGAGGGGGAGCGAGAAGGAGGGGGGAAGGTGAATTTTCTTCTCTGTTTTAAGATTCAAGGAGTTTGAATCACAGTGATCTTCCAGGGTAACCCAGGGAGGGGAAGCCTGGGAGAGGCAACAGTGAGGGAAAGGGTTTACTTTCCTTGTGTTAAGATCCAGAGGGACAGGATCTTGGGGGTCCCCAGGCAAGGTTTTTTGGGGGACAGGAGTGTACCAGGCACTGGAATTCCTGGTTGGTGGCAGCGCTACAAGCACTAAGCTGGTAATTGAGCTTAGAGGAATTCATGCTGGTACCCCATCTTTTGGACGCTAAGGTTCAGAGTGGGGAATTATACCATGACAGGCCCCCATGAGAATATAGTATTCTATAGTATTGCAACTCTTTTTATGGAAGAGGCCCCCCCAAATTACTTTGCCGCAGGCCCCCTGAATCCTCGGGAGAGCTTTGCCTGGGAAGCAGCCGGCCTGTCTGGCCCTAGGCTCAGGGGTGGCCAGGAGGCACTGCAAATTGTCCCTGCAGAGTCGACGCTTGAGGCAGGGGCAGCGTGCAGAGATGTCCTGGACACCCCTGTGCTTAGGAGCTGGACATGCTGGTTGCCTCTGGGAGCCGCGCAGAGTCAGGACAGGTAGGGAGCCTGCCTTTGCCCTGCTGCACCACCAGACTTTTAGCGTCTAAAATCTCCCGGATTGGCTTCTGTAGTCTCCGGCAGATCGAGCCTGATTCCAGGAGAATCTCAGCCAGTCCGGGAGGGTTGGCAACCCTAGCAAAGAAGACTACATTAACTTGGATTCAGGGCCAATGCAAGGATGTTTCGCGCCCTAGACGAAACTTCCACCTTGTGCCCTCCCCTGTCCCCGAGCCCCTGCCCTGAGGCACCCCCCACCCACGGCAGCTCCCTACCCTCCTCCCTGAGGCACCCCCGCCCCACTCCTCCCCGAGCACGCCATTGCTGCTTCACTTCTCCTGCCTCCCAGGCTTGCGGCACCAATCAGCTTAGGTGCCACAAGCCTGGGAGGCGGAAGCAGTGAAGCAGCCACGGCATGCTCGGGGAGGAGGTGGGACAGGGGTGAGCTGGGGCGGGGAGTTCCCCTGAGTGCCACCCCCCCCTTACTTGCAGCAGGCGGCCCTCCCCGCGCTCCTCTGCCCCAGCTCCCTCTGCCTAAATGCCAGCGGCGACTGGGGCAGCCAAAGATCAGGCCACCGCGGTTGCTGCTGAAGAAAATGCCGCCCCCCAAATCCTAACGCCCGAGGCGACTGCCTAGGTCGCCTAAATGGTTGCATCTGCCCTGCTTGGATTAGATACTTTTTAGTTCACACCACCAGTGTTCACACAGTGCAGTTAGATTGCCACGCCCCTGTAGCACACACTGTGGCACAGTGTAGATAAACCCTTAGTATGACTGCATTAATCCCTTGTGTGGACACTCTCATTCAGAATTAAAGTGGCCTTAACTAGATTTAGCTTAATTCAAGACCACTTTAATTCTGAACGAAAGTGTCGACACCATAGTTTAATGCAGTTAAACTAATCCATTTTTAATCTATGCCCTTAGTTAATTTGGATTAATTTTCCTGAGTGCCCCTGTGTAGACAAACCCTGAGTTAGGAGTGCAGAGGTGAATGACAGCAACAGCTGGGTCACAAAAAAGTTGATAACTTAACCATGTTCTGTGCAAATCAGTCTGGTCTTTTTTATATTTATTACCTTTTAATTGAATATCTGTTTCTGACACTCCTGTGCAGCTCAAGAACAAAAACAGTGTCTCCTCTTTTAAAATACTGAGTTGTATCAGCCTGTGACCAAGTACACAGGCCTCTCTGGCACCAGCAGGGAATCATACTACACCGAAATCACTCTGCCATGCTTTTTGCACCAGTGCAAGCCACCCCAGGGTCTGTTTATGACATTTCTTCCTGTTTTAGAGAGCACAGTCGCAGTTTCTCACCTAGTGAGTGTTCCCATGAGATGCAGAAGGATGTGTTTTCCAGCTTTACTTTGATCTCCAACAAAAGCCCAATTCTCAAAAGCCAAAAAGCAGTTTTTTAGGGTTGCCAACATTGTATTTTAAAAATAAGGAACTATTTTCTTTGCACCCCACCCCATCCCTCCTCCCAATATTATCATTAACGTACAGTATTCGCCTACATTCTCCAGGGGGATTTCTTACTGCTTTTTGCAGCACTCAGCAATTCCCGATCTTGTTGTACAGAGATGAAAAACTAAGGGTCTGTTGGCAACCCTATTGTGGTCCTGAGCACCCTCAGCTGCCAGTGAAATGAGCAGTTATCCAGAGCACTCAGTACCTCCCTTGATCAAGCCCCAGCTCTGTAGGCCCTTGGGAGGCCAGTGTCTCCCTCACAGCTAGTCTGGGCTGAGGGGAAGTATTTATGCCTTGTGCCTGATTTAGTCAGTCAGAACAAAGGATCGAGTTAACCTCCATGAGACACCAGCTCGGTTTTGAAAAGTGCTTCTAACCTAAAAGCCAGAGCAGTGAGATTTAGGAGAAAATAATTTGATCTGTTTATATGGCTTGATTTAGACCTCGCATATTTTTAAGCCACGAGAGAAAATATAAACAGAGATTCTGAACGGTGCTACATTTTGTCAATCGTCACAATCTGTGAATTAAGTCTGAAACCTTGGGTATTCTCGATTCAACTTTATACACCTGGAGAGTGTGCATAGCCTCTGCAATGAACTCCAGGCATGCCTTTTAGCCCAGTGGTCCCCAAACTTTTCAGGGTCGTGCCCCCCCTTGTCCGTGCCCCCTCCCTCCACCCGCAGCAGGGGCTGGCAGAGGTGTCACAGCTCTGGGGGAAGGGGAGTGGATGGGGTTAAGGAGGCTGAGGCTGGGGCCGCAGCTGGGGGCAGGTCTGGGATCATGAATGGAACCTTGGTTGGGGCTGAGGCTGGGGCCAGGACCAGGGCGGCTAGGGCCGGGAGCAGAGCCTTAGCTGGGGTTGGCGCTGCAGCCAGAGGCCAAATCAGGAGCGGAAGCTGCACCCGGACCATGGTCGGGGGCCAAGACTATGGACCAGGTTGGGGCTGGAGTTGGGAGCAGAGCCGCAGCCAGGAGCCGGGGCTCTGGCCGTGGCAGAGCCCGTATGGGCTGGGCCGAGCTCCGCCACACTCCCCCGAACGTTCCTCCATGCCCCTCAGGGGGCGTGCCCCACGGTTTGGGGATATCTGTCTTAGCCCTTTAAAGAGACGAATCACCTCTGCTACCAAGCACATTTCAGTATTGAAAGTTTCAGTTGTAGCCACAGCACATGGGCAATAACGGCTCATACCTATCCCATGCTTGTGGTGCTTAGCAATCTGCAGATTGTACAGGTACGAGGCAGATTAAGACAGGCACAACGGGCCTGTACTGTAACCAGAGTCCCAGCTTCTGGAGTTGTGCAAACGTATTAGAATCCAAGTTTACATTTTAATATGGAAAATGCTTGAACAAATGAAGCAAACAGACGCACCCCATCTGCTGGGGTCAGCACTGGGGCCACCTAATGCCAAAGGGAAGAAGGATCTCTGCTGCCCCAAGTGGGGAGGAACCCCCTTGCTGCTGCTCTTTAGGTAGACAGGGGCCACCTGCCACCTCCACTCCAAGTGCAGGTCAGTGGGGCAGGAGTCAGGGGAGGGGAGCTATATCATGGTGTGCCTAGGGCCACAGATTGCCTTACTTACCCAGCCCCATTCAGGTAGCTGTTTTAGAAATAGTATGAGTCTATGCATCAGGTCCTGGGAGATTCTGTGTACCAATAATTAAGGCTCTGTGTCTGTCATGGAGGTCACAGAAGTCACAGATTCCGAGACTTTCCATGACCTCCATGACTTCTGCTGCAGCCAATTTGGCTGACCCCAGTACCGCCCAAGCATAGGGTTCCCAGGCGTCAGTTTTTCTACCAGAATGCCCAGTCAAAAAGGGGCCACGGTGGCTCTAGTCAGCACAGCTGATGGGCCATCAAAAGGCCAGTGAGTGGCACAGCAGGGTTAAGGCAGGCTCCTTACCTGCCCTGGCTCCACGCAGCTCCCAGAAGTAGCCAGCATGCCACTCCGAGCACCAGCTCCACAGCTCTCATTGTCCGGGAACCATGGTCAATGGGAGCTGTGGGGGTGGTGCCTGCAGCTGGGGGCAGTGTGCAGAACTGTCTGGCCGGGCTTCCGCCTAGGAGCGCAGGCACATGCCTGGACGCATGAGGTAAGCGCTACCCACACCACAGTCCTCTGCCCCAGCCCTGAGCCCCCTCCCTCGCAACCAAACTTCCTGCCAGAGCCCACAACTCCTCCTGCATCTCAACCTCCTGCCCCAGCCTTGAGCCTCGTACTGCACCCTAAACCCTTCATTCCCCAGCCACACCCCAGAGCCCATCCCCCCCATAAAACCCCCAACCCCTTCAGCCCCACCCCCAGCCCTGAGCCCCCTCCCACACCCCAAACACCTCATTCCTGGCCCCATACCAGAGCCCGCACACCCAGCCGATGCCCTCCCCGTCCCGCCCCCCCAATGCCCTGCCCCAGCCCAGTGAAAATAAGCATGGGTGGAGGTAAAGTGAGCGACGGGGGGGGGGAGAGAGAAGGGAGGGAGCGGAGGGAGTGGGGAATAGGGCCTCAGGGAACAGACCTCAGCAAAGGGGGGTTGGTTTTCTACAATCAGAAAGTTGGCAACCCTACTAAAGCGGCTGACCCTGGGCCAGCTACTCAGGTGGCCCTGTACTCAGCTGCACCGACCACTGCTGGAGTGGTCCTTGGACCAGCCACACCAGTCGCTATTTGTGGCCCCTGGCAGCTGGCCTTGCCCAAGCAGCGGTCCCAGAGGTGGCCGGAGTAGTGGCCAGTGAGCAGCCCCAGGCCCCACCCCCAGAGCAGTTCGTCCTGGGGTGCCCCTATTGTTGACAACTTTCTAATTACACAAACTGAACACCCTTATCCCGCCCCCTGCTCTTTTCCTGAGGTCCCTGCCCCTTCTCACTCCATCCCCCCTCCCTCTATCACTCAGTCTTCCCCACCTCCCTCACTCACTCATCTTCACCAAGCTGGGGCAGAAGCTGGGATGTGGGAAGGGATGAGGGCTCCAGCTGGGGTGCAGGCTCCAGGCTGGAGCCAGAAATGAAGGGTTCAGGACTGGGGCATGGGGTTGGGCTCGGGATGAGGGCTTTGGGTACATGAGGGGGCTACAGGCTGGGGGATGGAGGCAACGGGTTCAGAGTGTGGAAGGGGGCTCTGGGCTGAGGCATGGTCTGGGCTGTGGGAGGGGGTACAAGGTCTGGGTGCAGGTTCTGGGATGGGGCCAGAAATGAAGGGTTCAGGGAGCAGGATGGGGCTCTGGCCTAGGGCAAGGGGTTGAGGAGCAGGCTCTGGGAAGGAGTTTGGGTGTGTGAGGGGGCTCGGGGCTGGGGTAGGGGTACAGGAGGAGGTGCAGGCTCCGGGGAGGGAGTTTGGGTGCAGGAGAGGGATCAAGGCTGGGAGAGGGGGTTGGGGCATCGGAGGGGGTGCGGGCTCCAGGCGGTGCTTATCTCAGACGCCTCCCAGAAGTGGCTGCCATGTCCCGCAAGCTCCTAGGCCGAGGCACAGCCAGGCAGCTCTGCGCATTGCCTCCTCCCACAGGCACAGTCCCCACAGCTCCCACTGGCCACAGTTTCTGACCAATGGGAGCTGCGGAGCTGGCACTCAGGGCAAGGTCGGGAGCAGTGCACAGAGCCCCCTGCCCAGCCCTCCACGTACAAGGCTAGGGACATGTTGCAGCTTCCAAAGAGCCACAGGGAGCCTGCCAGCCCTGCCAACTGGACTTTTTACAACCTGGTTAGCAGTGCTCACCAGAGCTGCCAGGGTCCCTTTTTGACCGGGTGTTCCAGTCGAAAACTGGACACCTGGCAACTCTAGGCCCCCCCAGCTAAGTTTTAGTCAGGAGTATTTATAGTAAAGGTCTTGGACAGTCATGGGCCATGAATTTTTGTTTATTGCCCATGACCTGTCTATGACTTTTGCTAAAAATACCCATGACTAAGTCATAAATTTACCAATTATCTCTCACAGGGAGTGCACTGCTTATTATAGGATCTGCCCATATGAGGCAAGGCTCGCAGGTCTTTATGGACCAAAGTTTGGTGTAACTCCTCTGCTCTCACCCCTTATCAATTTATTAGCGTTAATGACAGGAACGTACTCTAGTCGTGAGAAGAATGACCAGACAAGTTGCCATATAGAACTCCACAGACCAGATCAACTCTATGGGTGCAGAGATTCAGAACCCCTGAATCAACTGCACTGGACTGGGAGCATTCACTGCGATCCTCACCCGAGGGAGGAGGGGACCAGTGGGGAGGCGCATTAGGTGAAGGACAGCGGAATTCAGGCAAGCCTCCAAGAGAGCTTCACGGGCTGAGGGTTGTCTGGGAGAGGTGTCAAGTGAGCCCATCTCCCATCATGCCTCTGCCCACTCCCAGGCCAACCCCAGCCTCCTTAGCAGAGTGGGGGATGTGGTGCTTCACCCCATTGACCCCCTGACCCAAGTTCATCTAATGCCGCTAGGAATGATAGCTTCTGCTGGAAGTACTTGCCAGTAAATCAAGCCTAGGCAGGCTCTGCTGTGGTTATAACTAACTAATTCACAGAAGACTGGCCAGATTCCACAGCCCTTAAACCACAACTCTGCAAAAACAATTCTGTTTTCTTTTTTTAAAACTATCCCTTGTTAACCCCATGCTTGTAATGGGGAGAAACTTACAACCCCTTGTGGAATTAAAGCTCTCACAGAATCTCCTCCCTTGGCTGGTCCTTTGTTGCCAGCATTGCCATAGAGTTCTTCCTGCTCTGTTCTGTGTTGCCTCAGATTTTTCATCTCCTCACACTCCAAAGTTGGCTCACTTGTCTGCTATCACGTCCGCCCACACACATGCAGAAATGTTCAAGTCCTGGGTAATATTTCCTTTAATAAACCAAACTCAGAAGAGATTCCATCTCTCCCACGACAGCCATGAAAGAAACAAAGCCTTAATACAGTCATTCCTATCAGAAGAGAGGACAGAGTGGAAATATGGACTCCAAATTTCTCAGGTTTCCTCAGTTTTAGACAAATCATCTTTTTCACACGTTTCCTTCTGCATTTCATCTTCAGTGAGTAAAGCTATCACCACAACAGCCTGATGGCTACCCACAAAGCACTGAGTCTAACCACATATTATGGGACAAAGCTATCCTGGGTTTAACACTACTGACTTCAGGGGAGTTACATCATGAGGGAATTTGGCCCTACCTGTAGGGCCTGGGGAGAGCTTCTCCTTTGTTCACGGATCTTCTCTTTTAGCACTTTGTCACCGTTGCTTTCCTGGAATACAAACCAAAATGCTTTGAACAATAAGTATGTCAGTGTTCAGGAAAAACAAGTTTCAGAGCGGCAGCCATGTTAGTCTGTATCAGCAAAAACAACGAGGACTTCTTGTGGCACCTCAGAGACTAATACATTTATTTGGACATAAGCTTTCATGGGCTAAAACAAAGGATTCATCCTTCAGGCTGACAATATTCCCAATTGCTCATACTACTGGGGAGTTGCAAACTTTGTTGCTTCTTTTAGCCAAATGCATTGCATAAAGCATGAGTGCTTTGCATTCTTCCATTTCCCCTCACAAGCTAGCGTCCCTGTGTGTCACACTCCCACAGCCATTTACTGCAGGGGCTCTATTTGTTCCCAATTCCCCCACCCTGCCCATGCCAGTGTTCACCATTCCCCTCTCCACCATATGCCAGCAGCTGTGTTGCCCCCCATTCACCCCTTCAACCATACCATTGTTCCCCATTCCCCCACTCACACCAGACACTCTGTGTGCCCCTATGTCCCTCTTCCCCTATTCCAGGGTCCCTTATTCTCCCCCTGGCCAGGAGTTCTGTGTGCCCACTCATTCCACCTTGCACCCCTTCAGCATGCAAGCTCTGTGTGCCTCCCATTTCTCCCTGTGCCACATGCCAGGGGCTTGCTGTGCCCCACATTTCCCCTATGTCATGGGCACAGTATGCCCCCAATTTCCCCTTCCCTCACACTTTCCCCTCACATGCAAGAGGCTCTGTGCCCTCCTTCACTCCACCCCCACCCCCTATTCTCATTTCTTTTGTATCTGTCTGGGAGTCCATAGAGAGGATGAGCAGAACTAAAATGGGGACTACTGTTATGCTGAAATGGGTTAATGTCTGCCATCAACTGGTTCTTTGGTCCACAGTCAATCACAATTGATAACTCTGCTAACCAGATGCCAGGGGCTCTGTATCTCCCCCATTTCCATTTTTTGGTTTTTCTCGTTGTCTCCAATAAACAATGCAGTTCTGGTCAAGGATGCCTAAAACAGTTCCCTGAAATTTTGGAATTGATAGGATGGTGTGTTCAAAGTTACCACATTACAGACAGAGAAATGCCACAGAGTTAAGTGACACGGTGGGTGAGGTGACGTAATATCTTTTACTGGACCAACTTCTGCTAATGAGAAGGACAAGCTTTCAAGCCCCAGAGAGCTCTAGAGGAAATACCTCATCCACTTTGTCTACTATCTATTTAAAAGAAGAAGTCAAGAGTCTGAAAAACAAAAACACACCCAAGTTTCAAAACCAATTTAAGATTGCTAACTGACAATACACTTAGCTCTCAAAACAAAAATACTTTAAAGGAAAGTAACATCTTACTGTCCACATAGACATTATTCCAGTACTTGATAAAGATAGATACAACAGAAATTTTAAATACTTGACCAAACAATTCTAATGTCATTTGATACAACATTTTCCCATGTAACACTATCTTTTGAAGGAAAATATTTAGGTACTGAAATAAGGTTGACTAAAATACATGGAAGATCATTTATAGGCTTAGTATTGTGACAAAATATGCAATTATTATGTAGTAGAAGAAACTCGGTTTTCTGAACACCAATCTTAAGAACAAGTTATAAAAAACATTTTTCCCCAGTGTGGACAGAAGTCACACAATGAAATTGATGTCAACGAAGAACAAGTTGACATTCCCAATATTTTCAACGCATTGGAAATCACTCTGAAGCACAAGAAGCAAGTGATGCAGTGTACGTCCACCAGACCTACTGTAATTCTCAGATGTTCAGTTGTATGAATTTTTTGATTTTATGAACTGCTCAAGCCACAATTAATTCACTGGGATTATACTGCACAATGTTGATATGTTAGTCTTATGATCATAGAATCATAGATGATTAGGGTTGGAAGAGACCTCGGAGGTCATCTAGTCCAACCCTCTGCTCAAAGCAGGACTAACACGCACTAAATCACCCCAGCAAGGGCTTTGTCAAGCCGAGCCTTAAAAACTTCTAAGAACGAAGATTCCACCACTTCCCTAGGTAACCCATTCCAATGCTTCACCACCCTCCTAGTGAAATAGTGTTTCCTAATATCCAACCTAGACCTCCCCCACTGCAACTTGAGACCATTACTTCTTGTTCTGTCATCTGCCACCACTGAGAACAGCTGAGCTCCATCCTCTTTGGAACCCTCCTTCAGGTTAGTTAGTACTAAATTCCCCCCCCCCCCCCCCCGCCTCACTCTTCTCTTAATGATGTTCTTAAGACATCATGTAAATGGATAGTCAACGCCCATTATCATTTAGCAATTTTAAATGACTTCTGCAAACACTCTAGGAATAGGGCAAACAGTACAGTTAAGCTAAAACAGGGTGCAGTAAGCATCCTTATGTAAATGGCCCTCACTGCATACAAGTATAAAATCCACTCAGCCATTTCCCCTGCTGTCTGAACAAAGCTCACAAGTGAGCAGGACAGAGCTTTGTAGCTTTCTTCTTTATGGTAAATGTATCCTTGGTGCAGGTTACCTTCTTTGGGCAATGAAAAAGCAGCAAGATCCACATTCGACTGGATTGGATACAACAGCAAGAGCCTGGCACTGGTTACTTTTGGTTTCACATCGACAGCAAATAACTCTGCTTCTTTTATGGCTCACAAACATACCCAGCTTCACATTCCGGCTTAGGGAGCCTTCTACCAGCTGATAAGCACAGAGGAGAACCACAGTCTCATCCCCCGTTTGTAATCGCTGAAAAGCAGACGGCAAGTGATGGTTTTCCAGGCTGCTCAGCGTCACTATCAGCTCCTCCTTGTGGGCAAACTATTAGCTCTGCTCTTTGCACATCCCCTCCACCAAAAGGCACTCAATTTAGAAGCAGAGAGTGATAGGGATTACGCAACATTATTTGTTTTTGCTAAGGCTTAACTATATTGGTTTAGAAACAGGAGCTTATCTGGGTATAGCTAGATTTAGGGAAATGAGCTATACTGATTTAAGCCCCTTTATGGCCCTACAGCTGTGTGCACCACAGGAGCATGTGTTGCTCTAACTGTATCTGTTTCTCAGCCAGTGCATTTAATGCTGTACAAAAACAGTGTAAACAGGCCTTAGACCTGTTAAGATAAAGCAGTGCAAATCTCTATGTGGATGCTTATTTGGGTCTAACAGTGGCTTATCTTGGTTTAACCATAAACCTGTTCCTACTCATGTTAAGCTAAAACAAAATTAAGTATCCATACTACCTTTTTTGCTGGTTCAACTGTATCAGTTTAAATATACCAATTTAATTAAACCATTGCAAATTTGTGTAGACAAAGCCTTAAGCAGTTTCCAAAAAAGTACTGTCCCTAATAGGCAAGGCAGTGTTGTTTCTAGGAAGACATAATTATTTCTGCCTGAGTTAGAAACTTGGGGTTTTGTTGTTGTACAAATGAAGTATACTCTGGAGTACAAGAAAGCAGCCTCCATAAAAAAAAGTACTTGCTCAAATGGCCACAAAGCAGCTTCTGGCACCCCGTAATTTTATTACTACAGATCAGTCCTGATGAAAAAAAAAATCAGCTCCAATAGACTGTCCAATTCTCCAGTAGGAACCTCAAGAGGAGCTGTAGATGTTTGGCACCTCCTCGGAACCGGTATTTTGTATGAAATATACATATTTTCATTAAAGGGCAATCTGCATTCAATGTAAGCATATGTTCTGTGGCTGACAGTGGTCAATCACCTCTAGGTGTTGCACAGTAGCAACTAATGTGAGTAGCAAACACTTCCCCAAAAGAAGATTATTATTAGAATGATGTCAGCAACCCCAAAGGGTCAAATCTTAGAGATTAGGGCATAAGAACCAGTAGGAAAATACCAATACAATGAACCAACATATTGAGAACAACTCACCACTCTGATGTTCAGACCCTGATCCCATTTAGAGACTTTTGTTTGTTAATAAAAATTTTCATTTAAAATGAGCAGAAGGCGTTATAGGATAATATGTATTTTTAAATCAACTGAATAATCTGCGTTGTTAGCTTTAAACAGTCTCATTCATTTTCAGATTGAATTGAGCTATACAGCCAAAGGGTGTCACCATATTACTTTGAGAGGAGCCAGGATCCATTTTTACTGGACCTGACAGCTACCCTACTATAGATAGAGTAATTTTCAAACAAAATTAGGCTCTTTGGGTAACCCTTAGCTTCTCTTTGGGACAGGACCTGTGCCTGCCTGTGTAAAGCCCATGGCACAATGTTGTAGTCTGTTATGTTAATTTAGACTTTGAAGCAACCTCTCAGGTAACGCTGTTGTTATTGTATGTACTATATTTTTAAGCCAAATGTACAGCACACGCATGTAACTGTCAAAATCCTTAAACTAAATGGTCAGATTTTTAAAGGTATTTCAGCATGTAAAGATAGAGATTAACACCCCACCCCCATCCCCAGTGGGATTTTTAAAAGCTCCTAAGCACCTAACTTTCATTTTGGAGAGTTAGGTATCTTGGTGCTTCTGAAAATCTTACTAGGCACCTATCTGCATCTTTTTTCACCTAAATGCCTTAAAAATCTCATTGAAAGTCAATTTAAGGTTCAAAGGTTTTAATGACACAGGTTCCTATATGGATATGCCCACATCACTTTTGAAAACAGAATTTCAGAGGGCGAGAATTTTATCAGCAGTTAGCACCACGTCTTTGCCAAATTACAATTGGGTAATAGCCCTATTCTTGCAAAAAGAGATCAGAATCTTGATTATTGTATCCTCTAAAAGCAATACAGTGTCATACAAAAACTGGACTAATCTGGTTTAAAAGCTACACCCAATAGCTTCAGGATTGGTCAAGATTCTTAACACGAATGTTTGTATGTCATCATTTCCAGAGAAACAGAACTCTCTGTACTCTAGGATGCAAACAGAGAGAAATCCTGAGTCCGTCGGAATTTTAACTGGACATTGTTAGTGCAGGAGCTTCAGTTATGAACATTTTCTGTCAACTCATATGAATTACAGCATCCTAAACAAAAAAAAAAGATATTTAAGGTTGGGGTTGGGACAAATTCTCTCTTCTGTAAAGTGTTCCTCTCCACTCTGAACCTTGAGCACAAAGCCTTTCTTTATTCCCAACTTTCACTCCCATCACCAAATACTAGTCTCAGCCTCCCACATCTGCCCCAATCTGTTATAGAGCACCTTCACCTCCTAGGCACCCCCTGTCTACTTGTAGAGGGACCACATCTCTAACCCCCCATGGCAGTCACTTCTTTGCCTCAAGATGGCCTTTCCCAGAGAGGGTACTCCCCTTGCTCCTCTTTCCTAGGTCTTCCCCCTAATAAAGTTCTTCACTCTATGTCCTTTCCTGACCTTTTAACAGTTGGAGTCACTAGTGATCATTAAGTTGCCATATCACTATCACGTGGAAATAGGGTGACCAGACAGCAAGTGTGAAAAATCAGGACGGGGGTAGGGGGTAATAGGCGCCTATAAAAGAAAAAGCCCCAAATAGCGGGACTGTCCCTATAAAATAGGGACATCTGGTCACCCTACGTGGGGACTAGCTGGTATATCACAGGCAAGGCTAAGCCCAGCTTGCCTTAAAGGGCCGGCCAGCCAGCCTGTTACTCTGTCTCAGCTCCTATTTCCTTGCCAACACTGAACACAATTCTCAGCCTTTATTTACACCTTGCCCTCTTCTTCCAATACTCATAAACCTACGTGGCCATTATCATTCCCAACACCAAAAAAAGAAAAAGAAAAATGTTGAATTTTCTCCCATCACAAAACCAAGTGTTTCAGTCTACAAAAAACCTGGGGGGCTTGCACAATTCTGCAGTAAAATTAACAGTCACCACTGAGTTTCCTTTTGTCTGATAATGGCTCTGAGTTTTAAGAGTTCACCCTATTACAAGTTTAGAATGTTTAGGGTTTTTTAAAAGTTGCAAAAAACTAATTGTTCCTTTGACTCACAGTCAGGTGTCCTTGGATTTCTTTGACTGCAATACCTCTTCATTTTGAGTTTATATTTAATAATGCCTGCATTAGCAGCATTTGAGATGTACTGCTTGTTTACAAGCTCCTCTGTCTGGCAGAGCTCTGCTCTTTTTTTAAATTAATAACAATTGAAAAGATATCTGCACAACTGCGCCCAATCAAAGCAATCCCCACTTGTATTTTCTGGAAATTTCCAACCAAGTTGATAACATGTAAACTGGCTGTTGCAATTGTATCACATAACTATAATCACTTGCTTTTAGGACACACAAGGCTGATGTAACAGCAGACATTTAGACTTTGTTTATGCTACAAAATGTTATGCACCTGTAATTCAGCTATCTTCAGCACACAGCAGCTACACTGGTTTTAGTAAAAGTACTAGCGTAGCCAGCATTCAAGCATTTTTAACCACTGTACCATAAAACCAGGTTTAATGAAAGAGTTCAAGCATTTTTACTACTCACTTCACTAGCACTTAGGACAAGTTCAATGGCACCATTATTAGGTCCAAGTTTTACTAATAGAGATGCACCCAATGACAGCAGTTTTAAACTTTGCATTTACTCAACTTCTGTAATATCCCTATGCTTTGCAGCAAGCTTGATGTATCCTCCACCCTGCTCACTAGCACTTCAGCATTCTGTTATCAGGTCAGTCAGGCTTAGGCCCCTGTGGCTATGGCCACGTCCAGACTAGGTATTAAAATCGATTTTAGATACGCAACTTCAGCTACAGGAATAACGTAGCTGAAGTCGAATTTCTAAAATCGAGGTACTCACCCGTCTGGACGGTGCGGCATCGATGTCCGCGGCTCTCCGTGTCGATTCCAGAACTCCGTTCGGGTTGATGGAGTTCAGGAATCGATGTAAGCGCGCTCGGGGATCGATACATCGCGTCCAGACTAGACGCGATATATCGATCCCCGAGCAATCGATTTTAACCCGCCGATGCCGCGGGTTAGTCTGGACGTGGGCTATGAAGTAACTTAAGGTTGAAACACATTGGCAGAGTTAAGGAGTCTGCATTGTTGCTGCCTGGACTGCATGTTCTGTGCAAGGATATCTGTCTCGGGCTGTAATCCCAGTGCTGAAGCCAACTTCTAAAAATTGGAATCATTGCATGCAAAGACAGGATTGAGGAACACAGATTTACAAAAGTTGCACTGTTAGTGTAAAAAAATACAGTGAGATTGACAGTCTTCAAAAAGCTGCTGTTCATTGGAAGTAGGACATACTGCAAGACTACTGTTTGGTGGATCATCATTAAAGTTCCAAGCAATTCCTTTTACTGAGCTCCAAGTCATTTCTAATTCATGAAATGAAATCGACTTTGTTTAGACTCACTTGCCAAGTCTGTAACTGCCAAGTTCTGGACACTACAGATAATTCAAGCATTAAAGTTTTTCATAGCTCCCCATGTTCTTAAAGAATTGCATTATTCCTTTAAAAAAAAAAAGAGTTTCATTTTCCTGATGCTCTTACTACGTGTCACAGTGAAAATTTTGATACTTTAAGGCTTCTACATTTTTCATATAAATATCCCATTTCAATGGTACATTCTTTGAGCTCCCAAAGGAGATGATCAACCATTTCCTGGACCTTGCATGTCCCACATAATCCACCTGTATGCTTATTAGAAACAAAAGGGGGAGGGATAACTCAGTGTTTTGAGCATTGGCCTGCCAAACCCAGAGTTGTAAGTTCAGTCCTTGAGGGGGCCACTTAGGGATCTAGGGCAAAAATCAGTACTTGGTCCTGCTAGTAAAGGCAGGGGGCTAGGCTCAATGACCTTTCAGGGTCTCTTCCAGTTCTATGAGATAGGTATAGCTCCATATATAAATTACTATTTAAACTGCAATGGCCAGTTAAAATTCTAAATAGAGCCACTTCACTCTTTTTCTCAGGGCCTTGGAGTATATTAGCACTTTGGACTCTAGGACATATTTCATGGAATCTTTTCCCCCCTCGTTTCTTTTGCTCGTATGTATTCCTGCCATTCCTCTCTCAACACCTTAGATTTTTAAACTTCTGTTTACTTAAAGAGATTTCTAAATCAACTTGCTCATTTTTAACAGCATTCTTTGCCCGTTTGTCTGCCAACTCATTGCCCTCTACCCCTACATGAGCTGGGATCCGTGCAATGAGCTTTTCAGTGGAGGTCTCCCATTTCAGTATTGACCAAACCTTGTGAAATCCAAACAAGTTAGTCAAACGCTTTGTCTATAGAGTTAGCCTTGATTCCCCAATCCGTGTAGCTGCAACAATTAGCATGACTTCAATTTGGCAGGAGTAAGCTCAGCTAGTGTAATATACAGTTTTCCTTGTCTACTTGAGGTATAATATATTCACACAGCTGCACTGGCCGCAGGTCACCAACAGCTGAAGATAAACAGGAAAAAAGTCTGAAGCTAAGTATTTCTTATCTCCCACATAATCAGAAGCACACAGCTGTTTTTATTTTTCTTGTTCTGAACATGACATCTTGTGGAGCATCTTATAGAGCCACAAAAAACTTTGTATTCAGCAGAAAGAAAGTGACAATTGGTTCAAAATAAATCACAGGTTCACTTAACTGCTAGGCTTGTGCCATGGTATTCAATCATAGCATCTATTGAAAAGAAAGGAATAGCATGGAGATCTGAAAAGATACAATGGGTTGATACAGATGGTGCTACCTCTTTCTGAAATAGACTTTCTGCCAATATTTATCTGGTGAGGCTGATCACATCCAAGTGCTGAAGCAAACCTGACAAAGGTGCTACTCCTCTGTGATTTTTTTGTTTGCTGAATTATAAATTTAGCCTACAAAGGACAATTCTGACACTAAAAAGCAAAATGTGACATTGCTATTTAAATACTGGAGATATTTTTAAAGTTTTTTCTGCTTCTTACACTTAAAGAATCTGGGGTGTCTGGTCTGGTCTTCCCTGTTCTCTAGAGGTCCTCCTGGATGACTCAGAGCATGTGTATTATGAGCTCTCTCTCCTTGAAGGGTCAGGATTGTTTAACTTTAGCAAATACATTTTCTTAAATGTTTTAGTCACTGAAGTTAAAATGTTAAAAATAGGAAAGTTTTAAACTCAGTCTTTCCTTCAGCTTTCACAAGGCTAGAGTTTTCTTGTGAAGGCAAAACCTGAATTTCCAATGCAAAAATTAAGCAGAAAGAACTTTTAAAAAATCGAAGTGTTCTTTGTACATTATAAATCATCAAAAAATGTCCATAACTAATTCCTCCATATAACTTCCTTTTACAGGGGAATTAATTTGCTTAGTGCAATGTTCAAAGGATAAGCAGACAGTGTGTCATCACAAACTGAATTATATTTGACACTAAGCCAAGTAATTGAATATTCCATGGAAATGACCATAATACTGAAAGTGATTTCAATAGATAGCAATAGGTTTCAGAGCAGCAGCCGTGTTAGTCTGCATCCGCAAAAAGAACAGGAGTTCTTGTGGCACCATAGAGATGAACAAATTTATTTGAGCATAAGCTTTCGTGGGCTACAGCCCACTTCATCAGATGCAATACTGACACAGTGAAATGTCAGAGGTATTAAGGCAGTTTCCATGATGCTTTAACTGTGGTTCTGCTCTGAGGAACTGTGTCTGGAACAGAAGGAGTACTTTATGCAATAACATACAAAATAAAAACAAGAGAGTGCAGTCAGTAAAAGTTGCCACAAGGTGGAAGTAGCTTCCCAGTTAGAAGCTTGATCTAGCAAGATTTTTTTTTTAACCTCATAAGGAATTATGCACCCTACTTAACACACTATAAAAATATATGTATGAAGGGAGTATGAATTTTTATTTTTGTAAACCATCTAGTCAAGCAATGCAAAAATATTTGCAGTTCTGCATAACAAGTGAAAAAATTAACAATATTAAAAGTTCAATATGTATTTAAGTCAATAATATGTAAAATCAGGAATAATGAAATTAAAAGGTCAGGTCTACTCTGAAATGTCATTAAGAGGGGCATAACAAGGTTCAGTATTTCAGTCCAGGAAGACATTTTGTTTTAAATTGCCAATCCTGGAAATTCACCCTAGGATTAGAAAAATCATAGGATTTTGGTGTTATTATGGATACTGAGTAAGATCCAGTAAGAAAGATTTGGTTGGATCCATATCATCTGTATCTGTCTAGGTACTTTGATGATCTTCATCAACATAGCATCTGAGTGTCTCAGTTTGTGGATTCTGTCCTCACAACACCCATGTCAGGTAGGGAAGTATTACCTCATTTTATAGATGGGAAATGGAGGCACAGAGTAGATTAAGTCAAAAGTCAAGTGCTTAAGGCCACACTGAGTCTATGGCAGAATCAAGAACTGGACTCAGGTATTCCAAGTCCCAGTCCAGTGCCTTAACCATGAGGCCATTTTTTGCTTTTAGTTATACCTGTGCACACCTGTCCGTCCCTCCCCCCATGCCTTCAAAGGGCTGGGGAGGTATAGACAAGCACACAATTTGCTTATCAATTCTGTTTCTGAAGTGAGACCAAATAGAATGTAGCTTCATATCCTACAGGTCTGATGCTCTGCAGTGTTAACAGGCATACATGGAATTGTGTCACTGAAGTAGATAGTCCTGAAAACACATAGGTGATTAAAGGTGACATTTTAACACAGTCACTTTGCAGAGTAATCCTGTACTTTGGAACATTGCACCTCTTATGAAGTTCTGAAAACTGTGTGGCCACTTGCTAGAAATTCAACAGATATTTAACAGCTTCTCTTTGCGAAGAGTCGGGCAAATAATACTCGACTGTTTCGCGACAGAAGGACCGATTGTAAGTTTAGACATACAAATGGAAACAAATGCACACCAAACTTGCATGTGCAGTTACTACCAGTCCAGAACACTTAAACATTCAAAAGCCATACATGGTATGTACACCTATGCTTTTCAAAAGTCAAGTCCAGAGCAACAGTTCGCTATTAAAGGGACTATCAGCTTCACATGAGAAAGTAGTTTTGAATATTAGCCAAAAAATAGGCTGCTTAGAGGAATGGTTATGGGATTTAATGTATTTCACCCTTTGTATACATTATAGACACAAGTTGGATTTGAAGCAGTGATCAAACAGCTACCATACTTTGTAGTTAATGAAAGACATGGTGGCTTCTGTCACAGCTGGTGCTCACTGGCAGTGCATGGAGGAAAATGAACTTCCATTTCAGAGAAGGCATATTTCAGAATGAGGACTCCTATATTCATTGGACATGCTCTATCTGTTCTATAATGAGAAGATTCCAATATAGCATCTTTCAACAACAACATTAAACTTACTTTTAAAAAGACAACGCAGCTTCTTTGCAAGTATCACCGGATGGCTGTGGCAGGCTTCTCACTTCACTTTCAATCTTGGGATGTGATCAAGAGTAAGAAACCAAGTGGATAAGGAAGAGAGCAGTGCATGCATTTTCCTTTTTAGAGTAAGAGTGGAGTAGAATATTGAGCGTACCACGAATCAATGGCTCATTGTCCACTGTCCTTGATAAAATGCCCTTTTGTTTCTCAGAAAACAAAGTGAAGTGAAGTGGTGTGTGATTTCATGCATGAGACTCCTCACATCTCATTCTGAACATACTGGACAAGGCTAGTTTTCAGAGACATCTTTTAATTAGAGCGTTTCTGGTATGTGGGAGTTTTAATATTTAAGGCCACATTTTCAGAAGAGCTCAGTGCCCACAATAGGGGGCAGGTTTTTAGGAGGGCTCAACACCCAGCCACTCCCATGGTGACACACAAGCCCAGACTGGTAGACGAGCTCAGAACCCAACATGACGAGATCTTGAAAATCTTACCTCTTATTTTAATACCTAAAAGGGTCCCAGACTTACCTTTCCAGGGCTTTTTGGGTCTCCTTATCCACAATGAAGGCAAACGCAGGTGGGCAGCACAAAATACTGCTCTACCTACAAATGTAAATCCAGCTTTCAGTGGCTGCCATTATGGATGAAATGGTAGTTTAGCCTTTGTGTACACTCAGTCTTGATTCATCTGCTGAGATTACCTGCATGGGTGCCAGTGACAGACATAGCTGGATGAAGCCTTACAGAAGGCATGTTGCCAGGAGGAAGACTGCCTATGTGAAAATACAAAAAGAAGACACATAGGCTATATAGCAGGGGTCAGCAACCTTTCAGAAGTGGTGTGCCATGTCTTCATTTATTCACTGTAATGTAAAGTTTCGCGTGCCAGTAATACATTTTAACGTCTTCAGAAAGTCTCTTTCTCTAAGTCTATAATATATAACTAAACAATTGTTGTATGCAAAGTTAATAAGGGTTTTAAATGTGTGAGTGCCACTGAAAATCAGCTCGCGTGCCGCTTTCGGCAAACGTGCCATAGGTTGCCTACCCTTGCTATATAGGTTCTATTAATGAGCTGTAGACCTGTGGCCCTCCTCCCCCAGTAAATTAATTCCAATCCATGGCTGGCAGGGCTTAAAAAAAGAAAACATTTAAGTATATTATTAGGAACAAAAAAGAAGCAGCAGGGTGATCTACTTGTACCGCTTGATGATGATGAAGTACTTACCAGTTTATTAAACATCCTCTGTTTTTCTGACTAAAATCCTTTTAGTCACTACTTCATTATTTGCAGCCAAGTATCTTACAATTTCTCTAGTTCGTTTTGTACCTGGGCTTGCTGCAAAGGGATAGTATTCTGCTAGAGCTAGGTTTCACCCCACTTTTTCTTCTACACATCTTCTTACTCCTTCCACCCTGAATCATCCTTTAAAGAATTGAAAACTGTGGTTCAGTTCACATTGCAATCTATAAAAAACATTTAGACTTAAAAACACAAAAGAATCTGAGTACATTAAGAGATTTTGAGTCTCAGTGAAACATTGCAAAATCCATCATCCCAAAGAGGGAGGGAGAGTCTTTTAAAATCTATGTTCAATTAATCCAAAATGAGAAGGCCTGCTTCCAAATTAGCAAGACTTGTAGATCATTGTCGCATAGAAACACTCACCTAAATATTTTTCCTTTTAGTTTTCCAGATTAGAAATTTAACTTTTGCAAGAAACCTTAAATGACCCTGTGCTGCAATAAGCAGCAAGGGTTTCTCCATAATGGATCATCAAGGACACAATAGGAAAGCTCACCGAGAAGAATGTTGAGTGAAAGTAGTACTAACTAACTCTGTGACGCACGTTGGATTTTCCTGGCATAATGCTTGTTAGCATCCTTGACTTTCCTGCTCTGAGCTCCTCTTCTAGTTACAGGACTGGAGATATGCCATGTCAGAGGCAAAGAATGCAACTCATTGAATTCTATCAAACTCCGCTCTAGGTCAATATAGGTCGACTTTTGTTTCTAGTGAAGACATGCCCTAAGTGAGTTCACTTCATGAGACCCCACTGACTTAGGCAAGCCAGTAACATGTTCCCGAATTTAAAAAACAACATCTTCTAGCACCTGTAATTTGTGTGTATATTAATATTAGTGTAAAATTGCTTGGTACGTGGTGTATGAACTGGATGGAATGCCAGGGCTATGTTTTCCTGTGCTCTGTCTTTTTCTGGTTTGGAACTGTGCTGAGGAAGTCAAAGATACACAGTTCTGGGGAGCAAGATTCCTGGAACAAGCTCCAGCAGTGGGGCTAGTGCAACCTCTGAGAGTTGATTATGACAAAAGTTTTAAGAAAATGCATCACCTTAAAATAGCACCTGGATCTGTAACACTATCACAGAAAATGCATTCAAATCCATTTCCATCAAGTAGCTTCTCAAATTGTGGATGGACCAATTATTATCACCTTGAAATTGATATCTGGTTTCTGTTGTTCATGCCAAACAAGTTATTACAATATGCCACCTAGGTCTGGCTCATCACCAGACCAGCAAATTGAATGTTGCACAGCCTTTGATTATATTATATTATTTTTCTGCATGGAAGTGTATTTAAGAACTATAATTTTTACACATAGGGAAAAAAAAACTTTAGAGATCGCATCCAGGAATTACTGCACTACAGGAGGTGAAATAATCATACCAACCCTTCACCAAATTTGTTGAATTTGAGAGACCAGTCTGGCTGAGACAGGAAGATAAAAGACAAAGATGCCATATGAGAGGACACTGCAGTATTTCTAACCCAGCAAGAAAGAAGAATTAGAATGAGACTTTTCAAATGAGACTTCTAGCCTACTTTTAGGATCAAAAAACTTAGCTCAGTATATATCCCATACTTAACTGGACTTGTGATATTTTCTGTAGTTTTCCTTCAGTAATTGGCAGCATAAAGACTGATTTCACAGAGATGGTCTTGCAAGCTGCACTTTAAGATGCTGGTTATCAAGATATTAAGCCAGAAATGACTGTTCTATTCAAGTAACAGTTCTTCATGTAAAAAGCAAAACAAAAACCCAGAGCACTTCTACAAATCTTTCATATTATGCCAACTAAAATTTCAGTTCTTATGTGGCAAGTTGAAAAAGTTGCTCAACAACCACAATGGTGTTTAATATGTAGAAAAGCAGCTGTTTGAGTGGAGTAAACATATTAATTCCCATTAAGTGTTTAGCTCCAAAAAGCTATGAAATGATGCTAATAGACAGTACTGGCAAATAAGTTGTATGCACAACAGGAAATCAGCACTGATTATGTAGGTGCAAAAAAGTTGGCAGAGAAATCAGAATATCTTTGATACAAATCATCTAGTGTGTGAAAAGGACACAATTACTACAACATGAGACAACTAAGTTTTGAGCGCACAATTCTTAGTGGATAAAGGTGATTGCTATGAAATATCAGGCTTGATGTAAAAAAAAAAAAAAAAAAAAAAAATAAGAGGATTGTACTTAATTTAACCGTGGTAAAACACTTTGGGGTTTTCAGGGGTCTATCCCTTAAGTCCACGAGACTTAAAGATGAGTGGTTCTTTAAAATCGATATAATCAAATAAAAGGTTCTTCTGATCCCAAAGGACAAGCCACACGCCCAGATCAATATACAACTCAGATTTTACCCAATAAATCACACTGTTGCCAATCCTTTAGTATCTAAAATTTAAAGGTTTATTTATAGAAAGAAAGATAGAAAGAAAGGAGAGAGTTAAATTTGGCTAAAAGAATCAAATACATACAATAAAGGCAAAGTTCTTGGACCAGGCTTGTAGCAGTGATTGAATAAACTGCTGGCTTGCTACATCTCTGGTTGCTTCCAAATCATTGGGACGTCCTCAGTCCCTCAGTCAGAATGCTTCCATTAGTGTAAATCCATAGTCCAGAGGTTTGAGCAGGAAAGAGGCAAAATGGAGATGTTTCCAGCGCCTTTTATACCTTCTCTCGAGTGAAGGGAAACCCATTGTTCTCATTGTGGAAGATTACAGGTAGCAAGATGGTATTTGAAGTCACATCAGCAAGTCACAGGTCCATGCATGATTTCACTTAGGCACAGCAGAAGCCATTATCGACACTCTAGTTGTTCACATGAAAGTCCATCAGGCGTGGATGGGTGTCTTCCATGGTCCATTGTGAGTTCACTGTTCCCTGATGGGCCACTTACCTTGAATAGTCTCTTCAAGATGTGTAGGCTAAATATCTTGTGGGCATTACCACAGGAGCAAACATATTTTAAATACAGGTATAGAGCCAATCCTCATAATTTCACGTACAAAAATGATAAATGCATACAAACAGCATAATCTTATTCAGCGAATCTTAACCTTTCCACAGACACCTTACTATTTGACATACTTTCTCTGAGATTTGTTGCAATTCTATAACAGTGGTAGCAACAATGATCTACATGGTCATATTTTATCAGATAACGCCACACTGGTCTTCACTGTGATGGATGCACAGCCCTTCAGTCTTAGAATAAAATGGTACCTGATCAAACACACAATAGATATCCAGTTAGAAATGATCAGATTCACAAACAGAAACTCTTCTTTCCATAGGTGCTGACTTCTTCTGGCATCGGTGGGTGCTTGCCCCCCTTCTGCCCCAGGCCCTGCCCCAACTCCACCCCTGCCCTTTCCCCTCCTGCCCCCATTCCAACCCCTTCCCCAAAGTCTCTGCCCCAACTCTGCCCTCTCCCTGCCCCTATTTGACTCCTTCCCCAAATCCTCACCCTGGCCCTGCCTCTTCCCCAGAGCACACCATGTTCCCGCTCCTACCTCCTTCCTCCCAGAGCTTGCTACAGCTGTTTGATGGTGGCAAGTGCTGGGAGGGAGGGAAGGAGCAGAGACGCAGCGTGCTTGGGGAGGAGGCGGAGGTGAGGTGAGGTGGGGCGAGAGCTTGGCTGCCGGTGGGTGCAAAGCACCCACTGATTTTTCCCCCTGGGTGCTCCAGCCCCGGAGCACCCCCAGAGTTGGTGCCTATGCATCATTCTGAAGTTTAAGGATAAATCATTCAGCAAACAGAAATCCTAGGCAATTTAGGTAATCAATCACATGGCATAAATACTGATTCATGAAGAAGCCAGTTGCTAAAATTTGTTTTCAAAGCTATTTCAATTATTGACAGTTCCATAAAAAAATCTCAATTTGTTCTATTCATAAATTATCCACAGACAGCGGATGTCATCAGGTTAGCAATCTGCAGATATTATACCAGTATGATAACTGGAGAAACACAATTTGCCTATAATATCTGTGGTAATGTGACTTGCAGAATCATGACTCATATTATAAAATTATTTTTCTTGTATCATTTCACAGAAGTTAAGGTGCAGTGGAATGAGCATGGAATGGAACATAGGAATTCAGTTCTTACCTTAGCTCTGACACCAACTCTGACCTGAGACGAGTCATTTAACCTTCGTCTTCCTGCATATACAAATCATTCAGTGAAATTTGCTCACTGCAGTTCCAAGTGGTGGGTCCTTGCCCAGCTGGCTGGAAGAAAAGAACTCCTCTCATCTACAACAGGCGGTAGATGAGGAAGGAGAGAAAAGTTTACAGGGACAGAACAAGAAAGCAGCTGGGGCAGTCTAGAGGGAGGTCACTTCCCTTACTCCTGACCACAAAGGGGATGGGTAGAATTATACACTGTGAAAAGCCCTGGACAAGCCTTCTTTTTACCAGGAGACAGGCTGGCAGCACTCACTCACCCATGTAATTTGCACAAGGATTGGGTTTCCTTCTGACCCGATGCAGGCATTACGCTACTCAGTGGTTTCCCCAGGAATTGAAATTGGGGGGGGTGTTCGAATTTACAGGGGGGGTGTCAAGTCCAATGAGATATATAAAAGAGATATGAATACAGTAAATGTTTTGTTAGGATTATGCAAATTTAACATAAGGAAAATGCAAGTTACACCAAAACACATAACAGACCTACATTTCTAACAAAAAACATAATTTAAAAAATGTATTTAATTTAAATTGACTTTTGAAAAGTAAGCCATCATGGGATAAAAGGGTAGTCCTCTCATGGTTAAAAGATGGGAAACAAAGGGTAGGAATAAATGATCAGTTTTCAGAATGGAGAGAGATAAATAGTGGTATCCTTGAGGGGTCAGTACTGGCACCAGTACTGTTCAACATATTCATCTGGAAAAATGGATAAACAGTGAGGTGGCAAAATTTGCAGATGATACAAAACTATTCAAGATAGTTAAGTCCCAGGCAGACTGCAAAGAGCTACAAAGGGATCTCACAAAACTGGGTGACTGGGCAACAAAATGGCAAATTAAATTCAATGTTGATAAATGCAAAGTAATGCACATGGGAAAGCAATCTCAGCTATACATACAAAATGATGGCATCTGAATTAGCTGTTATCACTCATGAAAAAGATCTTGGAGTCATTGTGGATAGTTCTCTGAAAACATCCACTCAGTGTTCAGCAGCAGTCACAAAAGCAAACAATGTTGGGAATCATTAAGAAAGGGATAGATAATAAAACAGAGAATATCACATTGCCTCTATATAAATCCATGGTATGCCCACACCTTTAATACTGTGTGCAGATCTGGTCACCCATCCTAAAAATATATATATTGGAATTGGAAAAGGTACAGAGATGGGCAACTAAAATGATCAGGGGTATGAAACAGGAGGAGAGATTAAAATGACTGGGAATTTTCAGTTTAGAAAAAAGAGATGACTAATGGGGATATGATAGAGGTCTACAAAATCTTGACTAGTGCGAAGAAAGTGAATAAGGAAATTTTATTTAATCCTTCACATAACAGAAGAACTAGCAGTCACCCAATGAAATTAATAGGCAGCAGGTTTTAAAAAAACAAAAGGAAGTACTTCTTCACACATTATAAAGTCAACCCAGGAAACTCTTTGCCAGAGGATGCTGTGAAGACCAAAACTATAACAGGATTATAAAAAGAACTAGATAAATTCCTGGAGAACAGGTCCATCTGTGGCTATTAGCCAGGATGGGGAGGGACGCAATACCACGCTCTGAGTGTCCCTAGCCTGTTTGCCAGAAGCTGGGAATGGGCAACAGGGGATGGTCACTTGATGATTACCTGTTCTGTTCATTCCCTCTGTTAGGCCTGAATAAAGATATTGCAGACAAAGCCAGTTATGCCAACCTGAATAAAGTCAGGCTAACAGAGGCTTCTGGGTAATTAATAAGTGGAAAATGCCTGGGAGTTGGCTGTCTGTCACAGAGTTAGGCATCCATAAGGTGAAAGGAACGGCATTCCTGGCATGATACCAGATGTACTGTGTTAGGAACAAAGGCAAAACTCCCTGTTTCTGTTCTCTGTTTCTTTCTGACTCATATAAATTATATCATTCTTGTTTGTAGTAATTGTTAGGCAGTATTATTTATCTTAATTAGTTTTAAACATAATAAAGGTTTGGGTTTTAGTAATTAGTAAAAGGGGATTGGACTGCTAAATGAATAATTTGTGACGCGACGGAACTGTCTATAAAAATTATATGCTAGTTGTAAAGAAGCAAGCTGGTTCTTTTTGGAAGACGAGCTTGCTCTTTGTTGTCGTGTGCACTCTTCAATAAAGAGCTTTTGTTCAGACTTTGCTGGTGTTGCCTGTCACTCTCGCAGTCAGACAATGAACCTTGCCATTATTGGGGCACCGGGGTCCCCAACACCTCTGAAGCACCTGGCATTGGCCACTGTTGTAAGAGGGTACTGGGCTATATGGACCATTGGTCTGACCCAGTATGACCATTCTTATGTAAAAATTAATTATAATAACAAAAATGTTTAGTACAGAAACTCCCCAATATAATGACCTCCCAAGATAGCAACAATGTGAGATGATAACCTTGGCAAATAATGCATTTTAAAAGTCTTGGCGTACTAGGAAACATATTTATATAAGTTTCCATTTCCAGTCACAAATCTAGCATTCTGGAGCAAAGTGACTAAAATATAGTCCAACAAACAAAAGTTTATTTAACATGCCCCTCACTTTTCCCTCCACCACACTCCACTCACTGGTGTCCTTGGTCAGTGGAGACAGAGTTCAGAGGTGCTTTCACGTGAGTACACCTTCCAGGCGGGGAACAAGAAGGCACTTTGCTTGTTCCTCCAGCTGCTCACTGTTCACTCTGGCCATGTCTGTTTGTTGTGCCACCGTTCACTCCACCACTCTGTTGCCAATGGCCCTGCACAGTCACCTTCGGCTGCCACCTGCCACTGTGATCTCTGCGAGTTGGTCTCTTGAGGTTCCACCAGCTCTCAGTGATTTCAGCTGAGCTCTCAGTGCGGGAACCTCGCTCGCTGCTAGTGCAGTCTGGGTTGTCTCTTACACAAAAACACTGTCCCCACAGAAGCACTGTCCCCACAACAGGATTAAGCACTTAGACCTGATTGTCAGTGATTTCAGCTGCAGTGGTCACTTAACAGAACAAAGTACTATCTATGGAGCCTAATCAGCTCTGTCTTTAAACAGTGGAAAGGGACAGGTCCCCACCCTCTCTCTTGATGTAGTCAAATCATCACAGGCTACAGTTCTACTGCCCTTTACTCATACAATATGAACATTTCATCCCCCATTGCCCCCACATTCAAGTGGTTTGTAACCCAACCCCAGCCAAAATCTATCACTTGGACAACACAGCTCTGTTTGCTGGATACCTAGGTAGATTAGGTGTGAATGTAAATATAATCTGGCCCTGAAGCCTTTCCCTGCAGCCCCAGCTCATCACTAGCTGTCAGGGGGCATGGCTACATTGGAGAGTTGCAGCGCTGGTGATGGGGTTACAGCACTACAACTCACTCTGGATATGGCTACACTTGACATTTCAAAGCGCTTTGAAGTGTGAGTATGGTCGGAGCACCAGCGCTGGGAGAGAGCTCTCCCAACGCTGCACGTAAACCACACATCCCTTACGGGTGTAGCTTGCAGCGCTGGGAGCTGCGCTCCCAGCGCTGCGGCACTGATTACACTGAGGGTATGGCTACATTTGGAATTTCGGAGCGCTGCCGCGGCAGCGCTTTGAAGTGTGAGTGTTGTCAGAGTGGCAGCGCTGGGAGAGAGGTCTCCCAGCGCTGCATGTAAACCACATCCCTTACGGGTGTAGCGTGCAGCGCTGGGAGCCGCGCTCCCAGTGCAGCTGCCCTGATTACACTGACGCTTTACAGCGCTGTATCTTGCAGCACTCAGGGGGGTGTTTTTTCACACCCCAGTTGCAGTGCTGTAAAGTGTGAGTGTAGCCAAGGCCTGAGGCTTTACAGCGCTGTATCTTGCAGTGCTCAGGGGGGTGTTTTTTCACACCCCTGAGCACGAAAGTTGCAGTGCTGTAAAGCGCCAGTGTAGCCATAGAGTGTGTCCACCCTTGCAAAGAACTCATTTAGACTTTGCTTACAAATCATCATTTGAAATTATTAGGTTGGCCAACATCACCGAAATGAATGCACTGACACCATAAAAAACAGCTGTATAAGGAAGCAAGGAAGCTAGTCTATGTTCATACTTTTCAAATCTATTATACTTTTTCAGATACATATATTTTATCATACACTGTATAAGCTTTTAAGTGTGTATTAATGTTTCAGTTTAAATTCAGATTTCCAAAGAGTCACTGAATTGGTATGTAACTAGCTCACAAAACTGGGGGGTGGGGTGTTGGGGAAATTCAGGGGGCGGTGTAGGGAAATCACTGACGCTACTCATCCTTTTTCCTTGGATGGCTGGGAAGGAATTTTTCCCTCACCACCAGATTAGACAAGGCAGGGTGGGTTTTTTCTCCTTCCCCACAGTGGGTTTCAGACCAGACATAAAACTTGTGGCAGCGCTCCAGTGCAGGTACTCAGTATGGAAGGAATATGGTTACCAGATAAACTTAACTAGAAAGGGATTTAAAGGAAAAAATTCCTTGACAGAGCTAACAATGGGGGCAGGTTCAGGACTCCTGTGAGTGGTATAGCAGGGAGCTAACCAGCCTCCTCTCATGTCATACAAGATGGCAGGTTCGCTGCAACAGGATGGCTGGGACATGGTTGGGGACCATGTGGAAATGACAATGACAATTTACAATTTATTGCCAGGCACTCCTGGGTATTTAGAGTGAATAAAGTTGCAGTCTAATTAAATCACATCCACTGCCTCCTGTCTTTCTTCCCCTGTGGCTGGACCGTGGGAATGAGTACTTCATAGATATGTTCTGCATATTAATGTATGAAAATAAAATGGTTGATATATTAACTCAAAAAACAGACTTGTCTATGTAAAATAGGTATATCATTTACATGATGTACTAGAACTCCCATTATAGGTCTGCATTCATTCCTAACTATTGATTTCAGTGGTGTCACATCAGAGATGCAGATGCTGGAATGATCACCTGTTGGAATGATCTAATACAGGGTGCACTAAACCTTATGAAAATTAATTGGTAGACAGTGGAGACAAAAACTAATAGTTCCCTCTTAGCATTCATTATTCTGTGCAATAATTTAGCATGGAAATTTAGCCTGCAGCTGTGATTGGTTTACTAGTCAATGACCTGAGATGAATTCAATGGTCTTTGTGCCAACATAGTTAACCTTAAGAACAAGGAGTACTTGTGGCACCTTAGAGACTAACAAATTTATTTGAGCATAAGCTTTTGTGGGCTAAATCCCACTTCATCGGACACATGCAGTGGAAAATACAGTAGGAAGATATATACACACAGGAGAAAATGAGAAAAATGGGTGTTGCCATACTAACTATACAGAAAGTAATCAATTAAGGTGGGTTATCAGCAGGAGAGAAAAAGCTCTTGTAGTGATAATCAGGATGGCTCATTTCCTCTTGCTAGAACATGTTCTTTCCTGTGCGTGCCCTGTTCTCTTCTCCCAGGAAACCCTTTAGTCACTAACTCTTGATTGTGTGGACTACTTTGGACAGATGTGAGTGTGGGCAACTGTGCTGTGACAAAGAAGTTCCTCTATTAGTTCCCATCGAGGTGAGAGACTGCTTAGCCCACAGTCTTCTAGGGCTCCTTCTATGCTTAAATCTTCTATGAGAGTGGCTATCAACCTTTCCAGGCTACTGTACCCCTTTCAGGAGTCGGATTTGTCTTGCATATCCCAAATTCCACTTCACTTAAAAATTACTTGCTTACAAAAATCAGACATAAAAAAATACAGAAGTGTCACAGCCCACTGTTACTGAAAAATTGCTTACTTCCTCATTTTTACCATATAATTATAAAATAAATCAACTGGAATATAAACACCATACTTACATTTCAATGTATAGTATATAGAACAGTATAGACAAGTCATTGTCTATATGAAATTTTAGTTTGTACTGACTTCACTAGTATTTTTCTAGATGAGCCAATGTACCCCTGGGATACCTCTGCGTATCCCTAGGGTTATGCGTGTCCCTGGTGGAGAACCACTGTTCTATGGAGTGTTTCATATTGAGCACCTGGAGCATATATTTCATTAACACCTTTGCTATAGTATTCTATATTCTCTCTCTGACACTCTGAGTAGTTTATGCCCTTACCTAAGTCCAACCTGAGTGATGCAAGGAATAGGCATGGTCCTGCTGACGCAATATCATCTGAGTGAAAAGCATTAGGTTTAGAGTATTCCAAAACTCACCACCATATGCTGCTTTGCAGCACATATGACTAAATCTGAAGCCTGATTCACATTGGAAGCAGAGTAACAAAAACGGTAATGGAAAAAAAATACAAACCGGAATAATTTGTTTTATGAAAATTCATTCTCCACTTATGCAGAGACATTCAGCACATTTGTTATGCATGCAAATCACTGGTTTAGCAAAACTGGTGCATTTAGTTAAGTGAAACCTAAGGAACATTATCCATAAACCCTAAAACCAAGAACTGGATAATAAGATGAAGCATGGTGACAGAAAACACTCACCTCCTCAAGACCAGGGAGGGAAGCCAATCAATACTTTGTTTGCAACAACCCAGAGGCCTCTCAGCAACTCAAGTGAATCAAAATTGAAAAATTCACACAAGTCCCAGTGAACACAGTATGTTTAGTTTTGCACAGGTCTAGCTGAGGACCCAAAAATGATGGAACTGAACAATGTTAAAAATACATTTGCAAAGTTCAAGACTTCATTTAGCATGTTTTACTGTACTCAAAGTTATATACAGAAGCTTAACTCCTTGAATGATTTGTAATAGTTAATGAGTGTCTTAATTAGCTACCACTTGTACCTTGTTTTGAAGATGTAAAGCACTGTAAATGCTAAAATTTAGGGCTTGACTATACTAGAAAGTTTTGCTTTAACTATACTGATACAGGTAAAGCAGCAAAACCCTTCTTTCATGGACACAAGCTATGTCTACACTTCCAGAGTTTTTGCGCTGTTGGTTTCAACTGTGATAGTGAACTGGTGAAAGAAAAGCGCTGGTTTGTGTACTCACTTAGTTCCACGGGCGTCAGAGAGGATTTACATTTGCAGCACTTCCATAACCGGTGAGAGCAGTGCATTGAGGACTGCTATCCCACAGTGCAGCTCTCTCCATTTTGACAATAGGTCTTCTTGGAAGTGGGGGGTGATCACAGGGCATCCTGGGTCCCTGCACAGCCTCTTCTCCCCAAACACTGATCAGCTCCAGTAGCTCAGCATTGCTCCAAGCAGGGGATCATCTGATCCATGGAGCAGCCATTGTCACTGGCCAGATGATAAGTGAGCCCTTGCAAAGAAAACAGGAAGGGGAGTTTCAAAGTTCCCAGGGCTTTACAGCAAGAGGGGTGTCTATCTGTTTACCTGGTGTCAAAGCAGCAGAGCTGCTAGCCAGAGTGGTCACCTAGGCACTGTGGGATATCCTGCGGAGGCTAAAAGCTCTGTAAACAGGAAGAACGTGTCTTCACTTGCACATCACCCGTAAGAGCCGTACACCGCTCATGGAGGTGGTATTCTTTTTGTGGTGAAACTTCTGAGTTTCACAGCAAAAAAAGTCATTGGCAAGTATAGATGCTCCCACAGTTTCTGTGCAAAAAATGGAATTTTTCCATTTTAAATGGCAAGTGTAGACATGCCCACAGTTATACTGGTATAAGAGTGCTCATAGCAGTATAGCTCATTCCAGTACAGGAACCAAAACAAACGATTCTAGTACAAGGTACCTTTATACAAATATAACTACATCCACCCTGGGGCTTTTACTGGTATAACCATACTAGCAAATAAATAATAAAATAATTATTAGTTCTTATTATTATACATCTCTAACACATTGGTAAAACTTCTAAGTATAGACCAGCCTTTATTCCCCGTGGTGGGCTTGCAGTTCTTACTGCTGCAAAATTCTCTATCACAGAACTATGTGTTATGTTGGATTAGGCATCTTGTGCCTTCTGCTTGCCATTGCTTTCATTTCACTAGGCCAGACTGAATTGGTCTGGTGTGAAGAGGCACGTGAAAGCCCACGAGCCCCTTGGGCAACACATTGTGATAACAAGCCAACATACAATCTGTTACCTTTCAGAGCCATAACTTCCTTTTCCTCATCTGGCTCCTCAAAGATGTTGAGTTGCCAAAAGTCACAGGCCATGCAGCTGTCAAAAGCCATCTCCACTTTGCTCTACAACCCAGCCATGCCAGTAGGCATGTTGGCACTGGCTATTGCCCTTTCCGCAGTGCTCTGAAACCCCCGAGAGGTGAAGAGCAGAGTATGCAGGGCAGTTAATGCTCTTCAAGTGTCTTTAACCTTCCACAGCTTTTTACACTCATTCTTCCACAGTTCTTGAGAGAGAGCCTTTTGCTTTGAGCAACTCCTTTTCTCCATCCCACTCTGGTAATGCCCTGTTTCACCCAGCCATGGGTTGCTTTTTTGTGGAGAAAGAAAATACAACTGCTCAGACAATATACTGTGTTATCATTTCCCTCATCCTCCAGACCCCCAAATGACTGTCTGATGTTATGCATCCTTTCACACGACACGGTTCCAGCAATGGTCCCTGCTGCTTTCAGTTAAGAGAAAGAACCAGACAAGCAGGACAAAGTTTTGAAAGTCAGTAGACAAAAGACAGAGAGGGATGATCTCCTTATGGTTCTCCAAATTGCATTTAATGCTAAAAAGTCCGTCACTCTTCCAGCAATGGGAGACAGACAGAAAGCAATAGGCCATTTCCTTTAGCTTCTCTCCAGAGGATGATTCTTAAGCAATCTCTCGATTTCATGCTTCCTCTAGTGCTTTGACAGAACTGGATCTGAGACTTGTACCTACACCAATCAAGACACAAACCAAGTATGAACTGGCAACTAGGCCTCAAGTCTTTACAAAATGTGCAGCCTCAGCTCCAAGGATCCTCAAGTGGTAAGAGAGGAATTTGTTTCTCATTTTGACCTTGATAAAGAGAAAATATTTCCAAAACGTAAGGATTTTGTTGTTGTTTTGGGGGGGAGGGGGCTTGAAGTTGTCACAGTAATCTTCTCCAAATGTCTGATTTTAATGTATTTCTGTTACTTGCAAAAAAAATCCTACATGCTGGCTATGCAATCAGTTAACAGTGAGCAAAGAGGGTTCCTTTTGTAGGATTCTTCCCCGTAGGAAAGAAAGAGAAGTCTAATGAGTTTAACAATAAATGTATTCATGCTACTGCACCCCACAGGTCTTTGACTCTCCAGATCCCAGATAACGCACAACTTGTGCTGCCTAATGTCACCACATGGGGCCATCCTAAATCCTCACCTGAACAAATCAGACATGAAAGGCACTACAATTATATGCCAACAGCTAGCCAAACCAAAATCATGCTCACGTTAGCATTGCCTGTATGCTAGAATAAGTGCATACAAAAGCCAGGTTCTCACAGACCATCTTGGGGAACCACAGTGAAATACAGTCATGACTAATAAAATAAGGAAATGTATTTTACCAAAAATGTAAACAATTTTTTTTACAGGATACAGGAATTGAAAAAGCAGAAAACCATTTGAAGTAACAAGAGCAAGAAATACCTGGTTGCACTAATTATGGTAACGGAGTGGATTTTATAAACTTTTGTAAGGCATTTGACTTAGAACCATATGACATTCTGATTAAATAATGTGCACTATAAAAATACCAATACAACACAAGTTAAATGGATGAAGAGTTGCTATCTAACAATAGTCGGGGGCGGGGGGAATATTTCCACACATCCGTACTAAGTCTACCACTTTTCAACATTTTTCGTCAATGATCTGGAAATAAATATAAAATCACTGCTAACAAAATCTGTGGAAGACAAAGATTGATGGAGGGGTAAATGATGAGGATAGGGCAATCATAAAGAGTGATCTGGTTCACTTAGTAAGCTGGACTTATTCAAACCAAATGTGTTCCAATAAAGTCAAATGCAAAGTTATGCATCTAGGAACAAGGAATGCAGAACTGCATCCTGGAGCACCGGGATTCTGAAAATGATTTAGGGGTCACAATGGAAAAGCAACTCAATAGGTGCTCTTAGTGTAATGTTGTGGTAAAAAGGATGTGCAATTCTTGAATGAGGAGAGGAGTGAAAAACTGTCAGGAGGTGATTTTACCTCTGTATTTGGCATTGATGGGAACCAATACTGGAATACTGAGTCTAATTCCGGTGTCTGCATTTTAAAAAGCATGTTGGAAAAACTGGAGAGAGTCCAGGAAAGAGCCACAAAATTATTTGAGGGCTGGAAAAAATGCCATGCAGTGAAATACTTAAAGAGCTCAAACTGTTTAGCTTATCAAAAAGATTGAGAGGTTACTGATTACAGTGTATATGAAGCTTCATGGGAAGAAAACACTGAATACTAAGTGGTTCTTTAATCTAGTGGAGAAAGGCACAACAAGAACCACGTCTGGAAGCTGAAACCAGGCAAATTCAAACTGATAATAAGGCTCAAATGATTAAATATTGGAACAAATTTCCAAGGGAAGTGATGAATTCTCCATCTCTTAATGCTCTTCTGAAAGATATACTTGAGATAAACACAAGTTATCAGGCTCAGTACAGAGGAAACTAGGTGAAATGTAATGGCCGCAGCCCCTGTGACTCTATGGTGGACATATGAGGAGCCATGAGTTTTCATCTTCCTTCCTGTTCTTACAGCCATTCCTCACCCTACCTTTACTCCAATGTACAAAAAATTAACCAAACCGAAAACATGTAAATTCTGAACCAATACTCTTGTATGTTATATCCTCTTTCCCTTCCTAGACTCAGTTCTGAGTCAGACTAAGCCTTCCAGGGACAGGGATTGTTTCATCTTTATTTGTAAGGCTCCAAGCACAAAAGGGCTCCCAAACCCAGTTAAAGCCTTTGAACTATGGTCGTAATATAAATGCTTACTAACAATCTAATGCAGCATGGCACAGGCTCATTGAGCCAGGAGTAGAAGCTCCTATGATATTTGTAGCAGGTTATAAGATGTAACAGAGAACACTAGCAAACTAAAAACATTACATGAATCAAACGTAGCCCAAGCCTTGAGTTACAGAAGGTCCAATGTTGTTTACACTATCAGTGCAAAAAAGAGTCAGCTGAACAGAGAGCTGTTTCACTTCTTTAGTACCTGAATCTGTGAGATGGTGAGGGCATTTAATTCCCATTGACTGTGACAAAAGTTTAGGGGATTCAGGCTCTTTAGGATCTAACTGAATAATTTTGTCAGGGAGAAAGTCATTGTGGCTAATGATTCTTATGGGAAGATTTATTCATAAATTATCAAATTATTTGATAATTCACAATGAGAAACTATTCCTAATTGGTCAGAGTAGGTTCAAGAACCAGGACACAATATCAAACTTAGTGGAATTAACTAGAAAATGCAGGCACTGCTATTTATCACGGAGCAGTGACTATGCAGAAGTTAATACTATAAGGAATATAAAACCCAATGGTATCAGTTTAAGAAATTGAGCTAATGCATTTCACAGGATCTGGAGTGGAAAGAACACAGCAAGGATAAAACTAAAGGGATTTCCCTTATTTGGCCAGATCACTATCAAAAACTACAAAGTATTATTTATATTTGGTTGTGACCCACAAAAAAATCACAGTATAGCTAAAACATCAGGCAAATCCTCCATTTAGGAATATATTCTTACTAGATTATTTCACTATTTCAAAGCTGTTCATGAATGGTCATCCCATTTCCACATTATTCATTGGTTTCATGTTGGTGTCATTTGATTAGCTAGTCACACAAGTTTTTCATACAGGTGTTTGGGAAATGGCTGGTCTTTACTCTGATTCCAATGCCTTCATGCAGACAAGGGTATTTGTGCGGAAAGTCGTTTGTTATTCTCCTATTTAGAAAGTTTCACTGACTGAATCAGGGACCTGAAATTGTGTGACACCATGACTTATAGCCTGCAGCAAATAAGGTAAAGATTTGGCATAAACTCAAAATTATTCATCCAATTCAGGGTAAAATTCAGACAACTCACAGTGAAAAGTCAAGCAGCTCTGATAGCGACTGTTCTAAATATTACATGATCCAGACCTGTGCTCTTATAATGGGAATTATGTATAAAAAAGGGTTAATGTGCATTATGTGGGAGTTTTTCACAAGAGCAAATTGTCGTGGAAAATGACCACCACCCAGTTGAGTTGATCAGACAGCCTGAGGCTCCTTTATTGATTAATCAGAGAATACATGCATATGCATGGAGAGACGACAGGTCCTCTAGCAAGAGGTAAGTCGCTCTGCCCTACAGCAGTGATACCTGGGTTTATATAGCCAAAAACCGCAAATTACCATATGAACTTATACATCCGAGGATACCATATTTGGTTAATACAATAACATCTTTTAACCATTTGCTAAAAACAATTGCTATTAATATACCGGTTATAAGCTAATTTGCAAGCCTGCTCTTTGTTACTTCCCCTTTTTACGGGTTTTTGTAATTGTCAGGACTTTGACACCTGGTTTCCACCTACTTGCGGTTTCAGCAGCTGTGTTCTGAAGCAAATTTTGAGGAACTTGGGTCCAAAAATACCTATTGGTGTATCTTTGGTTAAATGATGAGTTATATTTTACGCCCACACAAGCAACTTAATAAACCATAATAAACTAAAAGCTGTTATAACTTAACAGATTTTCTGGTTCCCCTTTATCCAATTCTAGTTCCTCTTTTTGGGGCCCTGACCACATCTTTTTGCCTCAGCATGCCCTTTGTACAGAAAAACAAGTTTAGCAGGAGTTAAAACTCTTGCTTCTAGCTAAGGCCCTACTCTTACTTTATTCTCAGAAAAAAGCCTGGGGCCTTGGGTAAGGTGGGGTCGGGGGGGGGGGGTTCCCTATCAATAGTTAAGATTGTGTTGCAGATTTCAGACTTTAAAAGACTTTAATTTATGATTGTATGTGGGGTGTGGGTGTCTTTTTTGGGTCAACAAAATTCACTGCTACACAGTGTCTGCATTACTTCTGAGGTACCTCATCACCTGGCATTATCTAATAATGTACAGAAACAGGTTACTTTACTCACCAGTAACATGAATAGGAAAATGGATAGAAAATTGCAGTGGGTCCGTTGTAAGCAAAGCTCCCTCTTAAATGTAGCCGAGATAGTCACCATGGTAACTTTTCAGTGCAGAAGCCATTAAAGCACAGCGTGACCACTTATATCTGTCTCTTTTTGCCTTAAGTGGCATATTGTGGTATTGTCTGGAAAAACTGAATAAAAGGATTAGTTACATGGTAAAAGCCTGTCACTTATTTAGTGGAGTTAGTACAGAACTTTATGTTTCAAAGACAGACAGTTGCCAGGATATATCCTGTTGCAAGAAAGGGACGTTTTAACAGAGGAATGGGATAGCGGATGCTCTTCAGTACCACATATTAAGGTTAGTACTATGGGCTAACTCAGTATATGCACTTAGTTTCATGATTTCCAAATTAATCCAGGAATGGGAGCCCAGAACACAAGCAGGAAAGGTTTTTTTGCTCACACTTTAATTATGTGAATAGCAAAAAATACACCTGACAAATTACCACAGAAACTTGTATCCTTTTGCCATGGCTGTCTCAACTAAAGCAGATGTTATGGACCTGCTGTGGCTTTCATCACTGCTTAAGCTATCTGAAAAAGTCCTGCTCTGGAGTCAATACTGACTAAGCCTGATCCTCTACTTCAAGCACAAGTGCACCTGCACGGACCAAAGTGCAGCATTCAGGACAGGCCACACCAGGAAGCTGGTGCACAAGTCAGAATTACAAGTGAAGAGAAAAATCTCAGCACTTTAAGTGAAACTTTAATAGCCTCACTACTTCTATTTATCTGGGCATCTATGCTGCTCACACCAGCACATTACCTGGGCATCTAACAAAAGGATTATCACATCTCCAGTCTTAAGTTTTCCTCCAACTTCCAAAACACAACATAGCTCCTGAGAAAGCTAACCAAACATTTGCTTCCATCTTGTGCTGAATCAAATCAATAATAAAATAAATAAGAATATCCAACGAGTTGGTATATATATTTACAAGTATTTTAGATGTTGGGTATGTGTGTGTAGTCTGTCGATTCGATGATGACGTTTTCATGCTCTCTCTTTTTGTAGATTCTGAAGTGACTGAAATCCAAAACATGACACACATGCTCGTGAGCAGACTGGGCAGACAAAGTCACTGGTGAGCATCTTGGCAGCTATAGGAATAATATGATGCTTTTCCCTTGCAGCTAACAATCGATTATTTGTGTACTCTTCAAAGGCTTGGAAAGCTCCGAGTGTTGCGTGTTGCCATGCTGAGCTATTTAACACAGCCTTCTCAAGATCATCCTGTTTTAATGCACCAAAGTGTACGCTGTTCTTGAAGCTGTCCTTGGAGCACTTTCTGGGATGGCCCTTATTCTGGTGTCCTTGCACCAATTCTCCATAGAAAATTTTTCTGGGAAGTCGATAGTCAGGCATCCTAATGATGTGTCCAACCCAGCGTAGTCGGGCTTTTATCAGCATGGCCTCAGTGCTTATGGCATTTGACTTTTGGAGAACGTCCAAGTTGGTAATTTTGTCCTGCCAGTGTATCCCCATAATGGCATGCAGAGACTGCACATGGAAGGTCTCTAGCTATTTGATATGCCATTTGTCCAGGTTCAGGACTCAGAGCTGTAGAGGAGAGATGTGAGCACAAAAGCATTATAATAAGTTTTATTTTTGTTGAGAGGGTTATGTTGTGGGATTTCAGGATTTTGTTAGGTAGCTTTCCTAATGACTGAAAAGCTTTCTATATCCTGTTCGTGATCTCTTTGTCAAGCGATCCATCATTGGAGATGTTGCTGCCGAGATAAGCAAGCTGACAGTTTTACCTTAGTTGGATTCCACTAATGGATATGCTAGGGAATGTGGCACAGAGCGGTGAAGATGATTGGTCTAACACCACAGTTTTCTCCAGGCCAATTGTGAGGCCAAACAATTTTGATCTTTCAGTGAAGTGATATACAATGCACTGGAGATCTCTCTCTGTGTGCTAGGAGGGCACAATCATCCGCAAAGAGTGCTTCTTGTATTTGTAGTTCTGTTACTTTTGTTTTTGCTTTAAGCCTTGTAAGATGGAAGATTGAGCTATTGTGTCTGTACCTGATGTATATGCCTCTGTTGAGCCCATTTCTAGCATGGCTGAGAACTTGGGTGAAGAAAAGGTTGAACAGTACGGGGCAAGGACAAGGACTTCGGTTGCAGTTTTTTGTAATGTCTCTCTGAATTCCTCCCATGAGACAGGGTTAGCACCAAGGTTGGTTTCTAGTGCACGTTGTAGCTTTTCTTGATAGGATGCATGGTTTAGTTTAACAATATCAGGGGGTGTCTTGATTGTTTTGGGGTGTTTCAGGTATGTGGGTACAATATGTAGATTCAGTATTGATCTAATCATTTTATGAGCCATCCAACATTCTGCTCCGCACATGGTTCTGGTGATCCTGACATCCCTTATGTCACATTGTCGGACAATGATGTAGTCTATTAGATGCCATTGTTTGAATCTGGGGGTGCACTCTGTAATTTTATATTTGTCTGCCTGTCTGAAAATGGTGTTTGTAATTTTCAGACTATGTTCTGCCACACTTAATTAAGAGTAGCAAGTTCATTTTTCCCCTACCATTTTTCCCAATGACACCTTGCCACTTGCTGTTACCTTTACCTACTCTTGACATATGAGGGAAGATTGAAAAATGTGGGTTTGTTTAGTCTGGAAAAGAGAAGACTGAGAGGGGACATGGTAACAGTTTTCAAGTACATAAAAAGTTGTTACAAGGAGAAAGGGAAAAATTGTTGTTCTTAACCACTGAGGATAGGACAAGAAGCAATGGGCTTAAAATTGCAGCCAAGGAGGCTTAGGTTGGATATCAGGAAAAAACTTCTCAACTGTCAGGGTGGTTAAGCACTGGAATAAACTGCCTAGGGAGGTTGTGGAATCCCCATCACTGGAGATTTTTAAGAGCAGGTTAGACCAGGGGTGGGTAAACTTTTTGGCCTGAGGGCCACATCTGGAAGGGAAAATTGTATGCAGGACCATGACTGTAGGGCTGGGGCAGGGGGTTGGGGTGCAGAAGGGAGTGTGGGTGCAGGATGGGGCTCAGGGCAGGGGAGTTGGGGTGCAGGAAGGGGTACAGCGAGGACTCAAGTCGGGGGTTGGGGTGTGCGCTCCAGCCCAGAACTGCTACTTCGAGTGGCTCTGGGGTGACTGCAGCATGCAGCGGGACTAAGGCAAGCTCTCTTCCTTCCCTGGCCCAATGCCACTCCTGGAAGTGGTCAGCATGTCCAGCAATGGCTCCTGAGGGCAGGCAGCTCCACCACACGCTGCCCTCGCCTGTGGGTACCACCCCTGAAGCTCCCATTGGCTGTGGTTCCCCATTCCTGGCCAGTGGGAACTGCAGGGGGTCGTGCCTGCAGGCAAGGGCAACGCACAGAGCCCTCTGCCCACCCTCTTCCCCAGGGACATGGTGCTGACCGCTTCCAGGAGTGGCACAGGGCCAGGGAAGGCAGGGACCCTGCCTTAGCTCCACTGCACCACGGGGCTGGAATCCCACGGGCTGGACTGAATGCCCTGATGGGCCGGATCCAGCTCGTGGGCCATAGTTTGCCCCCCCCTGGATTAGACAAACACCTGGCAGGGGTGGCCTAGATAATACTTCGTCCTGCCATGAGTGCAGGGAAATGGACAGATGGTCTCTTAAGGTCCCTTCCAGTCTTATGATTCTATGTGACCAGAATTTTGAACCAATTAGTGGTGAAATAGGGAAAGCAGGGAACAGATTTTACAATAGGCTTAATCTCCTTGAAAAATGAGAAACTTATGCAAACAAGATTTGCATTTTGCCTTGACTAATTACTGATTTTCCCCTGAGAAAACAAAACCAATTTTACATGTTTTAAATTAGAAGTTTTAAATCAGAAGATTTAGTCTTTAAAATTAACTGCTTGTAGCTGATTGGGTACTTTAAGTAACCAGCAGTCAACTGGTGGAATTAATTAATTATAGCAGAGGGTCACAGTCAACCACTTTAGCAGAATTTAGAGACTGACTAATTTCCATGATCAATTTGTGTTTATGCAAATAACAGTATATACACATGACAAGCATAGTTAAATCATGGTTCTTGGCAAAGTTCATCTTCATTAAGAGCTGGAGGCCCCCAGGGTCAATCAACAGGGTAGATCAGAACCTTCACACAGCTATGTATGATTCTTCCTGTAGAACTACAGAGCGGGATGCACAAGCCTAAAAGGTTGTTCTGGACAGCCTGTCAGATCTCTAGGACAGTTACCTCCTCTAACCCATGAAAATTCAGTGTGCAGAGAGGACAAGGGATTGACATAAGGCCTCTTTACATGTATAGTAAGAGGATTCACCAATGCAGAAAGACAGAAGAGTAATAATTGTGCAAAGTAGCAGCTGAGAAATGAGAGTTCAGGTCAGATCTCATTGAAAAGATTAATTCTCTCCCACAAAAAGTTTTAGTTCTTAGGCACATATAAAAATTTGTATAAAATAGTTACTCAGAACTTACATTTCTCCTACCTCATTCAAGTTTAACTTACTGGCTCATGACTTGTTATTGGTATGAAAACTGAACACCTGACATCGCAACTGCTACACACTTGTAGTCCTACTCACGAGAGCCCCCCTGAACTGAATCATAATACTAATGAACATGATTTACAGCAGTGGTCCCCAACCTTTTTGTCTGGTGGGCACCAGACAAAGGACTGTGGTGGCAGTCAAACATCTGCCGAACTGCCGCCAAATTTCGGTGGCGACACCTCTCGATGATGCCGCTTGTTGGTGGCAAGCGACGTCACTGAGAGGCATCGCCGCCGAAATGCTGCTGAAATCCGGTAGCATTTTGGCAGATGCTCGACCGCCGGCCAGGACGCGGGTGCATTTAGGTGCCCGCAGGCACCGCATTGGAGACCCCTGATTTACAGGATCTACAAGCTTAGGGCCAAAACTTACATTTGGCTCCTGCTTTAGGTTCTGATTCTGCAATGCCTTGACTGCAGCAGTACCTGCATGAGTTAATGGGAGTGCTCAGGAAGGGCCTGCTAGATTGGGCACTTAAAACATGCATTCCACTGAAAAGATGGCCTTTTTACAGAGCGCTGTAATTAGTCACTTCCAAGTTTGGAAGTCTAATGAGATTTATTTATTTATACTGTAATTGAGGGAAGACTATTTGCTTCAGTTAACGCATCAATAAATTCCAGGCAAAATTTAATGTGTTCAGGCAATGGCTGTCTTGCTAATTTGATGGCACTGATAGCTCTCATTTCCCCACAGCCTGATGTTTAATTCTCAGCGACCTTATATAGCACTGAGCTAGCTCAGTGACTGAATGGTGACATATTACTGTCTTTTCTATGTTAAGCTGAATGGCTCATAGTTCTCTCAGTTCTGAATAACACTGGCTGTTCTTTCATCAAACAATCAATATGAAACAGCTGAAAACACTTGAATTAAGGAAGAGTAGGACATGATTTTACAAGTGAAATGAAAATATTTGACTAAAAATCAGTATCTAATCGTGGCCACTGTTGTTCAGTCAACATGTTATATTTTTAGCAAAAAACATTAAGAAGATAGAAAGTATTTTTCAATGAAGTCCAGCTGACACTTTGAAGCCAGTTTTACACTTTTTGAACTAATGTTTTTTAAAAACCTGTATGTTATCAAGTATTCAGGCAAAAAGTCCATCTGGTTCTCCACTATCACATAATCCCTTATAACTCGCCAGACCCACAGCTCCCAACAACAAGCCTTTATTAATTATTATTATTACTACTACAGCCTTCCCATACCAATGCTGACACAAAGGGCAGACTCTACTCTTCCATAATTTAGAGTTCTTATGATAATTACTTTTAGCACTTGCCACTTCTAAACTAGTTCCTTGTTTCTTAAGTTCAGACTGATTTGATATTTGTATAGCAGTGGATAGAGTAAAGGCTGTATTCTATCGTAGTTGCTGTGAAAGGTTCTTGTCTACAAGACCCATCATTAGCCTAAGATATTTTCATGATTTGAACTCCCAAAACTGCAGTTATTGATAATACAGTATAATGTAATGCTCTTATTAAAAAATTCAACAATTTTCTCGTTTCCTGAATTCTCTGGTGAAAACATGTTTTCATTAACCACATTTCTCTGAGGTATAAAGTATGCATCAAACACTGCCAAAATCCTTTCACAGGCATTTTTGAGACTGTCTTCAGTAAAGTCAAAGGATTTAAAGATATACTCTGCCTGCTTCCCCACAGCACAAATTAAAGATGATGCCTGAATATCTCCAGTATCCTTGTGGAGTTTAGTAGCAACGTGGAATCTTGTAAAATATTGTTTCCATTCTGTCAACTTCAGTTTTGAGACACCATCAGAGTGATCTGGGGCACTGAAGAGTGGAACATTGATTAGATTGATTCTGCAATTTTGGTCCTTTGTTCCATCTGTTTGCAACCTTTGCTGCTGCTTTCCTTCTGGTTTTGTTCTCCTCTGGCACTAATTTTACTTTAGACATCATGTCATGTACACACTGTACATGATAAGTTGCAGGTCTGGTGTCATAAACGGATAGTTAAGAGTTAATAGAACAGAAGTACTTCATGTCTCTTTTGCCTGTAAAGGGTTAACAAGATCAGTAAGCCTGCCTGTCACCTGACCAGAGAACCAATCAGGGGACAGGATACTTTCAAATCTTGAGGGAGGGAAGTTTTTGTGTGTGCTGTTAGTTTTTGGTTGTTGTTCACTCTGGGGGCTCAGAGGGACCAGACGTGCAACCAGGTTTCTCTCCAATCTCTCCGATACAGGCTCTTATAAGTTCAGAATAGTGAGTACTAGGTAGATGAAGTGAGTTAGGCTTATGGTTGTTTTCTTTATTTGCAAATGTGTATTTGGTTGGAAGGAGTTCAAATTTGTATTTTGCTAGAAGGATTTTAATTTGTACTTGTATACTTAGGCTGGGAGGGTATTCCCAGTGTCTATAGCTGAAAGACTCTAACATATTTCATCTTAAATTTACAAAGATAACTTTTACTGTTTCTTTCTTTAATTAAAAGCTTTTCTTGTTTAAGAAACAGATTGTTTCTCTTATTCTGGTGAGACCCCAGGGGACTGGATCTGGATCCACCAGGGAATTGGTGGGGAGAAAGGAGGGAAGGGGGAGAGAAAGGTTAATTTCTCTCTGTTTTAGGATTACTTTCTCTCTCAGGGATAGTCTGGGAGGGGGATTGAGAAGGGGAGGGGAAGGTGAATTTTCCTCTCTGTTTAAGATTCAAGGAGTTTGAATCACAGTGATCTTCCAGGGTAACCCAGGGAGGGGAAGCCTGGGAGAGGCAACAGTGGGGGAAAAGGATTTACTTTCCTTGTGTTAAGATCCAGAGAGTCTGGGTCTTGGGGTTCCCCAGGCAAGGTTTTGGGGGGACCAGAGTGTACCAGGCACTGGAATTCCTGGTTGGTGGCAGCGCTACAAGTACTAAGCTGGTAATTGAGCTTAGAGGAATTCATGCTGGTACCCCATCTTTTTGGACGCTAAGGTTCAGAGTGGGGAATTATACCATGACAGCTGGCTACAGAGCTTCATTATCAGAAAGAAACACCAGAGATGTGTCTTTCATATGATTTGTTTAATGCACTACCAGGTATGGCTCAGGTTAGCTTAAATAAGTTGTGTTACACAGAGTATCACGCAGTAGCCGAACAGTATAATACAGTTCAGCATTCCATTACAGCAGGTAGAAGGGATGTTGTGGTGGGTGCAGAAAGAGATAGGGGAAAAGGTCTGGGGAGATATGGCAGTGGGGAGAAGACACTCTTGCTGCAGCTCGACTCAGCTCAGCAACACAGAGGATGTTAACCCAGGTACTGGCTAAGGGAGACCCTGGCACCTTGCTCCACACAACCTCCAGGACTGCCCACATTTATTAAGGGCCCCCTACTGCCCACTCACTCCATATCATTTGAGCACTGGTCAGCAGGGGTCTCTTTTTCCCAAACTCCATTGAATAGTTCTGTCAGTTTCACTAGGATGATGGTAACGTTATTTAATCAGCAAAGTAGCATTTACAAATTTGCATATGACCACAAATAATTTTGTTAGAACTGTGTATTTCATGCTGGTGAAAGTTGTCATACTGAGACTCTAGTTCTCTTTCAGGGCTCCCCAGAGCAATGGGAGCATGAGAAGGGAGGCAGGACCTTATCCCTTGCATCCTACAGATGGGATAACCAGGGGAGGCTGAGGGGATGTTACTGGGCAGGGGGTACATACTAGGGTTGCCAGAGGCTGGCATTAGCCCCATCAGCCCATGTCCTCTTAGGCCAGCTGTGCTCTGAGGCAATGCAGATCACAACACCTAGGACAGGTGGTGCTAGCCCACTGGGGTCCCTATGCAAGAATATCATCGGGACACCTCTGACCTTCACACACACCCTAATACAATAATTGTATTATTTCCACAAACCAAAAAATATGCTAATACACCTGTTAAAATATCCACATTAAATAAGACAATAGTATTTTGGGGATACTACTATGTCGGGGGCTCCTTGATCGGCTTGGATCCCTAAGCAATTGTGTAGTCTGCTTATGTCTGGCACCACCACTGCCCAGGATGAAGGATGTGAACTAGGGGCAAAGTGTTCTCAGTCGACTGGATGGGCTGTAGATTCAACTTGCAGAGGAGATGAGAAGAATCCAGAGCCTGATCATCTTTAGGAATCTTGCAAAGCCATCCTGTCTGAGAAAGCCTTTCCACCATAAGTGACACTCATAATATGAACAGCCCTTTTATTCCCCCCTCCCCCCTAAAACAAACCCAAATCCTAAAAACCTACCTCAAGGAGCATTCTGACTCCATAAGGAGAGAAGTGCTGGAGACTCAGTGAAGGCACTAGGGAACTAGCTATTGAGGCTGATTTTACATGGGAGACACCCAGCTTCTATGATGATGGGCAGCAAGATAAACTCTTAGATAAATAGATTAGCTCTGTCCTGTCAACCCCATTTAGCTCCCCAGCAGCCCCAGCTCTCCCTGCACCCCCACTCTCCTGGGCTGGGCACTGTCTCAGCAAGTGCTACAGCAGCCTGTGGTGCCAGGATACACTACAGCTGGTACCCTGCTGCTGGTGCCAAGCCCAGCTGTATGAATGACATCCAATCAGAATGGGAGTGGGGATGTGTGAGTGACACTCTGCTGCCTCCCCTGTGGTCCAAACATGCTGTCAGAGCTGCTGCAGGCAGAGATCCCTTCTTCCGTCCCAGCATAGGCCTGGCTAGGGTGCATAAGCTCCTGCTGGTTCTGCAGCAGTCTCTTTTCTCCTCCCACCCTAATGCTCCAACTGGAGTGCTAAAATTAAATACCAGGGTGGGGGGTGGTAAATTAAACCTGGGGTTTCTCCCTCCTTGCTTCATTCTTCCAGGCTGTACATAGGTATCTTTATGTATCTCCATGGGGGGGTGAGGTTACTGGGTTGGCAGGGATGGTTTAGAACTGCCATCCTTGATCATTTAAAAACCACAAGATTTTAAAATGCTGTTTTAAAAAATGGCTCTTGATTTGCCTTGTGGGTTTTGAGAGTTTAGAATACACTTGTTGGCGCTTGTCTACATGGTGCATTAGTCCAGACCAGAACAGTGTAAATCCTAATGTGTAGTAGCATGTCTCACATTAGCTGGCTGCAGCGACCCTGCTGCTGGTGCACAGTAAAAATTCCCTAGTGTACATTGAGAGACTGCCACCATACTACATCAGCACACACTAAGGAACTGTTAGTGTGCACTAGCAGGGCCATTTAGTGTGTGACATGCTAGTGCACATTAGCATTTACACCTCAGCTGGTGCAGACTAATACACCATGTAGCCAAATCCTTGGATTATACTCACTTGGCTTTTCTTCACAACCATGAGAGCTAGAAAACTTCTAAATGAAAGCAGAGATTCTCACCAATTCATTTCAGGATCTGGAGCTTTGAGGAAAACATTAAATACTGAGTCATTACAAAACTGCAGAAGTTTGCAAGATTAATGTTTTGCAGTGGAACTCTGCAATTAGCAGAACAGGATTAACTTCAAGTGTCACTGGGGTCTTTATTTTACACTAGTGGCCTGAAAGAGACCATATGCGAAGGCTTCCACAGAGTCTTGCTTCAGCAGGTTGCACATAGATCATTCCATACATCAGCATATTGGAAAACTTAAGCATGTACTTAACTTTATGCACTGAGCAGTCAATAGAACTACTCACTGTGCCTAAAGCTCTGCATTTGAATAAATCTCTGCTGGATTAGGCACTAAATAAGAAATTGCACTCAACTTTTACCCACACGTGTAGAATTTAATAAAACATTAGGTCTTAGAAATTAAGGGTTTTTACTAACCAACTGCTAAATATACATAAAATACTTCAATAACCTTATCTCTGCCAAATCAAATCTCACTTTTATTAGACAATTAAAATGCTTAGCAGCAACCTAGCAATTCTGTCCCTGACAAACTGAGTTTATACCACAAATCTTAAATTGTCTGTGACTCCATGTTAAGGCTGTTATAGCACTCGAGGAATTCACAACTGGCATTGGGTTTGTGCCCTGGTTTAACAATCTGCCCTGAGGTTGGCACCTACATTCATGTGCCACTCCAGATAGTGTGACAGTCACCACGATCAATTCAAAACCAGTTTTCACTACAACAGTGGCTCTCAACCTCTCCAAACTACTGTAACCCTTTCAGGAGCCTGCTCTGTCTTGCGTACCCCCAAGTTACACCTCATTTGAAAACTACTGCTTACAAAATCAGACATAAAAATACAAAAGGTATCACAGCACACTATTACTGAAAAATTGCTTATTCTCATTTTTACCATACAAGACAAATCAATCTGAATATAAATATTGTACTTACATTTCAGTATACAGTATATAGAGTAGCATAAAGAAATCATCTGTATGAAATTTTAGTTTGTACTGACTTTGCTAGTGCTTTTATGTAGCCTGTTGTAAAATTATGCAAATATCTATATGAGTTGATGTACCCCCAGAAGACCTCTATGTATCCCCAGGGGTACATGTATCCCTTGAGAACCACTACACAACAAGACTCAGTGGTACTTGCTCAAAGATTACTAAAACCTGGCATGAAAGTTTTCTACCTGTAGCTATTTTGACACGGAGGCTGTTTAAACAATATCAAGAGCTTTTTTGGTTTCGTACAGAGAAAGAATTTTCACTATTCATACTTAAATAGCTAACATCTTTTGTTCATATTTGGCAGAAGCCATGTCTAGACAATTTCAGCCTAAAGCTGAGCTGCTGAATAAGATGATGAAAATACTTCTACAGTGGTTACTGCTGTTCCCTCTATTCCAAATCTGGTGAATTTAGACAGGTAATACTGAATACCTCGCACTGTTTTACAGAGGGTGTTAAATTGTGCTCCTAGTTACTGGGAATTCTTGTTTTCAGTGTTGTGAGGTGTGTTGGTCACAGGATATGAAAGAGACAAGTAATATCTTTTATTGGAGCAAATTCTGTGGGTGGAAAGAAGGTACAAGCTTTCAAGCTACAGAGCTCTTCTTCAGGACAGGGGAAAGAAGCAGTGTCTGGAGCTAAACACAAGTTGGAACAGATTGCTAAGCAGAAGGGGTAATGTTGGAGATGGTCACTTGACATGAAGTGGGCAATTGGAGATTAAATTATGCATAAAGGATTTGAAGAGCAAATTAAGGATAGCAGGATGTGTTACAAATTGTTGTGATGAGCCTGTCAAGGTTTCTTTCCCCACTCTGAACTTTAGAATACAGATGTGGGGGACCTGCATGGACACTTCTAAGCTTAATTACTAGCTTAGATCTGGTAACTCTGCCACCACCCAGAATTTCAGTGTCTGGGGCACTCTCTGTTTCCCCCTGGGTTGCCTTGAGGGACTTCACCAATTCCCTGGTGAACACAGATCCAAACCCCTTCGATCTTAAAACAAGGAAAAATCAATCAGGTTCTTAAAAAGAAAGCTTTTAATTAAAAAAAGAAAAGGTAAAAATTATCTCTAAAATCAAGATGGAAAATGTTTTATAGGGTAATCAGATTCCTATAGATCAGAGGGGCCTCCTCCTAGCCTTAGGTTCAAAGTTACAGCAAATAGAGGTAAAATCCTTCCAGCAAAAAGAAATATTTATAAGTTGAGGAAACAAAAATAAGACTAACACGCCTTGCCTGGCTAATTACTTACAAGTTTGAAACATGAGGGATGTATTCAGAAAGATTTGGAGAGCCTGGATGTATGTCTGGTCCCTCTTAGTCCCAAGAGCGAACAATGAACAAAACAAAAAGCACAAACAAAGACTTCCCTCCACCAAGATTTGAAAGTATCTTGTCCCCCTATTGGTCCTTTGGTCAGGTGTCAGCTAGGTTTACTGAGCTTCTTAACCCTTTACAGGTAAAAGGGACATTAACCCTTAACTATCTGTTTATGACAGAGCCATAAAACCACTGTCCGGTTTCAGTCCATGGCTCTTGGTGTCTAGCAGAATTATGAATTTAAGTTCCCAGACTCACCTTTTGAAGATGTGGTGTCAGTTTCCCATGATGACAAGCATTGGAAGATCAGAAATGGAGTGAGCACTTTGTGAAAAGTGTTTGCTCAGACACATGATACGGTGTTTTTTTTTTCTATTTTTCTGTGCAAGTGTGACAAGATGGCCAACGTTCATAAGGTGGGTCTCATGCTTTTCTTGGGGGACAGCTAAGACATCACCCCTTGCCCTTGAGCACCAAGGGCCCTGGAAAGGTGGTAGAGGAGGGGTCTGAGTTTGCTCCTCACGCTAAGCCCCAGCCCCTCTCAGCTCCTGCGGGTTTCTTACCCTCAGTCCTTAGATGCTGGGAGAGGAAGTCTCCCTGCCCTGCCAAGGTCGGGTCTCCCTTACTTTGGTTCTCTGGTCTTTCAAATCTCACAATACAACTCCAAACTCCAGTCCTCTCTCCTTCTCCTCCCTGATGGCCTTAAACTGGGGGGGTTTATTAGGTGCCTGACAGGGCCTTAATTGATTACAGGTGCTCCAATTAACCTGTAGGAACTCTCCCTAATCTACAGGGAACCACACCTTAATTAGCCTAGGGGTTAAATATTTCCCCTCTCCTACTGCTCCCTGGCCCCCCAGTATCACAAAGTTCATTCCATAGTATAGAGATTATCTGGTTTCAGCCACAGTTACACATTAGAACTGATTTTCCTAATTATTGCAAGAGGTTATCATACAGGAGCAGGGTAACAAAAGCATTGAGACAGTATAGGTTCTGAGTTACAGTCCTTTAGGAGTAGGCTGACCAGATATCCTGATATTAGGGGCTGTGTATCATATAGGCAACTATTCCCCCTCACACATCCCAAAAAATATCCTGATTTTTCATAATTGCTATTTGGTCACCCTAATTAGGGGGTGATTATAGTTACTACTTTGATGCAATCCTGTTTATAAATAAAGAATGTATAAAGCCCTGTCTCCTTTGAGGCAGGAGGAATCAAACCAGGAGACAAAGGACACATTGAGGTTTCTCTCAGGCCTGGTCTACACTAGCGGGGGGGTTCAAACTAAGATACGCAATTTCAGCTACGCTATTCGAGTAGCTGAAGTTGAAATATCTTAGTTCGATTTACCCGGCCATCCTCACTGCAGCGAGCTGACTGCCGCGGCTCCCCGGTCAACTCTGCTTACTCCTCCTGCCGAGGTGTAGTACAGGCATTGATTCAGGGATCGATTTATTGCATCTAGACAAGACGCGATAAATCAATCCCAGATACACTGAACACTACCCGCCGATCAGGCAGGTAGTATAGACGTACCCTCAGTGTCATACTTCCAGCGCTTCTGTGGCTGGCTGGTGCTTCCTTCTCTCAAATTCTCTGGTCTTTCTGCCTCACCTTCACAGCCACAAACCTTCACACAACAATACCCAGGCAAACCCCTCACCCTCCAGGCACACTGCATAGGACTTTGATTTGGGCAGTAACATTTGCCTGTGTACTGAGCAGAGGCTGTTATTGTTTCAGCTAGGTGGTTCCATGAAGGAGTTTAACTGTTTCTTAATCTACCCCAATTGAAGGGTGGTTGTTCTACCCACCAATTTCGATGAGAATTAACTCATAACACTACACAATAAATAGACAAGTGCATAAGCAACTCAAAGGGTATGCACTGTAGCTGGGAGCCTGCCTCCTAGCCCCCATGGACAGGCTGCAGCTAGCATTCTAAAAATAGTAGTGTGGACATTACAGCTCTGGTGGCAGCTCTGGCTCTCAAGACAACCCATTCCCTGGGGTCTGAGTTTGGGTGGCTAGCCTGAGTCTGTGCCAGAATCGCAATGTCCACACTGCTCTTTTTAGTGCGCTAGCTCAAGCCAAGCTAGCAGAAGTCGGTCTACCCAGTGTTGTAACCGGAGGCTTGTTCCCAGCTGCTATGTAAACATATCCAAAGAGCTAATGCAAAATACATTTATTTCAATTCCATAATCAGCTGTACTATTAATGACACTTCATGTCCATGTCTGATTAACTTAATAATTTGAGAAAAGATGGGCCACGTTATATGAGTCGAGTAAAAAAAATAAAAGTACTGTAACTCTGCTGTCTTACCTTGCCCTTGTATGAGAACCTCTTGCAATAATTTGGGCGGGGGGTGGGGGGGAAATCAATTCTACTGTCAATTGTCATTAATGAAAAGCTTAAAGGGTTAAAATCTCAGCAATTGTTCCTAATTTAAAAACCCTTTCTTAAAACTGGATTTTAAATTAAATAACCCCTTAGCAGGACTAGGGGGAAATTATCAAGGCCCCTTAGTAGGGATTTATCTTTCCCAGAGAAAGCAAATAGAGTATAACCGAGGACAAGAGCTTGTCATTATATTACAAGTGTTTTTCCAAGAGTCTAGAGATTTAAAGTGCTAATGTACATGTATCAGACAATTTAACCAAGCCATCAATGTAAGAAGTGGTTTGTTAGGTACCTCACATTCAGTGTAATTAGGAGATGTTACTCCTATTAACATTCACATACTAGGAAAATGATTCTGTACTCCTATTCACAGGCTGCATGAAAGCTACCAATCTGATCTCAACTTTCACTGCTTTTTTTAAACATAGGCATGCTGCTTTTTCCCTTCTTAATGTTGTATGCATTGTTGTGACTGGGGGGGCACGGTATAGGTGCTGGAAATACGGTTGCTAGGAATGCTGCACTCCTTGGCTTGAAGTAGGGTGACCAGATATCCCAATTTTATAGGGACAGTCCTAATTTTGGGATTTTTTTTTAATATAGGCTCCTATTACTCGATTTTTCACATTTGCTGTCTGGTCACCCTGGCTTGAAATGATTTTCATCATATACAAGGTTTACAGTTTGGTTCAATGGCTCTCAGCACCCTTACTATACAAAGTGTTCCAGCGCCCCTGCAGCAGGGGCTCCCTCAAGTCTTCTCTAGAACCCACTTATTCTCCTTTATATCTTCTACCCCCAAGAGACACCCAAGGGGCTGGGGGGGTCTTCAAGCAATTAAACAAACAAAAGAAGAGTCCTTTCCCCTCTTATTTCCCTTATGAGAGAGAGGAGTCCATAGACAAACAAAGAGAAGTAAAGGTAACAGTCTTCCTGAGCTAGCCCTTCAGGCCTAGTCTACAATGGGACCTACTTCCAGCCCTTCCTCCTGGGTGATGTCACTTTGGTGAGGTCTGCTACTGCCTTCCCCTCACCACTGCTGTCTCTACTGTCTGAGGCAGAGCAACCATCTTCCTATTCATCACCCCTTCCTGTGGCAGGTTTTCCCTTTTAAGCTCCCTCATCCAGGCAGAACAAGCCTTGCAGGTGTGCCTTGGTGATGTCAAACAGGCCCACAGGTGCTCATCAGTCTCTTCTCTGCCAGAGTGAGGGGATGTGCCTTCACAGTGACCTATACAGTTCCAACACTGTCTTCCTTGTCTGTAACACACCTCACACACAGATCCTTGCCTCAAGGAGCTTGTCATCTAGATTAATAGTCTTATTTACTCTGGCATCAACCTGAAGCTATACAGCTGCAGCTGCCTCCCGGCCAGTATCATGCTCTTGATCTAATCTCAGAGGACAGTTGTCCAATCTCTCACCTTCTCATTCTTCCACCTAGGAAGGTAAATTTTCCTTTTGCTTTGCAATTTCAAATTGAATGAATATAACATTATAATTTTGATCCAGTACGTGTTTTCTTATTTTGGAATTTCTGAAGCATAATGGCATAAACTAGATAAATAAAGTAATTATTTGCAATGGCAACTAATGCAATATTAATTGCACTAAGTGGATTTTAGAACAAACAGCTACAATTTACAAAATCATTAGACCTTCTAGCTACTCATGGCAAATCAGACATTGCATCTCATCCTGCTGTTAATATTTTCCAGTAAAGAAAAATGATGTATCCTGTGATCCCTTGCTCCAGATTCTACAGACATGGCTATGATTCACTATCCAGAAATTTTATTTCAAATGCACTTTAACATCTTAAAAACTCACAAGCCTTAGCGAGGCACCATATGTCACGGAGTCCCAGGGCGATGCTCTGGAATTGCTCCCCACCAAGCCAGAGAGTCCTGTACCCCCACTTCACTTCGCAGTCAGACGTGACTCTTAGCCAGCCAGTAAAACAGAGGTTTATTAGATGACAGGAACAAGGTCTAAAACAGAGTTTGTAGGTACAGAGAATGGGACCCCTCAGCTGGGTCCACTCTGGGGCCCAGTGAGGCAGACCACTCCGTCTGAACTCACTCCTCGACCCCAGCCAGCTCTCAACTGAAACTCTCTCCAGCCCCTCCTTTCTGGCCTTTGTCTCCTTCCTGGGCCAGAAAGTCACCTGATCTCTGTTTACCTTTAGACATCCCCTTGTAAGGGGGGAAGGGCCCCAGCCATTTGTTGCTAGGATACAAAGTATTGGCAATTTATGCACACTAGAGACTTAGGAAATGGATAGGGAAAACTGAGGCACCCACACAGTATTCAGAGGAAACATTAAGAACAGTCCCACTTCGTCACACTATAGTATAGTGGTAAAGGAACCAAACAAGAGCCAAGACACTTGGGTTCTACTCCTGATTCTGCTACTGAATGGCTGTGACTTGAGGCAAGTCACTTCAGCTCTGTGTCTCAGTTTCCCCACCCTCTATTTAAATTGCAAGGTCTTGAGGGTAAAGAATTTCTCACTGTTTATAAAGTATTCATCACAATGGGGTCTTGATCTCATCTGGAGCCATTAGATGCCATTGTAATACAATAATCTCTGGATGCTTGTAATAACCAGGCTGCTCAAACATAAGGTAGGGGAGATATCAAGGGAGACCCTTACAAAAATTAGCTTAACTATAACTCACTAATTTGACTTTTTGCATAAACTGACCAGCCAGACATAGTCACCATGTTATCTATCTTGATTCTGTGTCATGCTTAGACATGATAAAGTTTCTTACCAAAGACACAACGAAGTAGTATGTAATCAGCTGGTTTAACTGTTTTTAGGGGGCTTTAAATCTTCTATTCTCTCCTTGGGGTATATGGACTCTGATTGTCACATATACTGTGTTCTTTTACTGTCTCCTTGGATGTCCATAACCTCTCTCTCCATGTACTCTTCCATAAAAAACAACTTTAGGCAGTTGGTCATTCTGGCAACATGACAAAACCACTGTCACTGGAGTGTTTTAATGGCTGAAGTCATACACTGCACTTTCAACCTTCTACTGAGGTCATCATCTATTAGTCCATCTAGCCTTACCGTGCATAGAATGCCTCATTAAAATGGCTGCAGCTTTTGCTCTAGATGCTCTGTCAGTGCCCACATTTCACAACTGTAGAATAAAGGGGGTATAATGAGCATTGTATGTAATTGGGTTTTAGCTTTCATGGATGCTGATTTAAGGCTCAATTGTTTTTTACACAGGAATGAGTTTGTGTCAAATACAGCTGGGTGGAAACTGGAATTTTTGTCCTCCAGGATAGTCTGATACTTTGATCTTTGTTCTTATCCCAAGTTAGAAGGAAAAGTGAAAGTATCATTTCTGAACACTAGAGGGGTGGATGATTTTAGGAGACTGTAAGAAGCACTGTCTGTATGCCTGAGAGTAGACAGTACCAGTAGATAGCGCTCAAGAATACGTAGTATAGTTCTTGGGTTTGGTGGGCTCCATAAATCTCGTTGCATACTGCAAACAGCTGCCGGTAGGCAGCCCCTTCCTCTTGACTTTTGGAGGAGTTAGTAGCAAATAGGTGAGTCTGGGAAGACCCCTCTTGAGGGGGAGGAGTAGGAGATTGAAAATCTTTACAGTGAAGTTGAGGATAGTGTGATGGATTTGGAACTGCCTGGTAACTTACAAATACTGTACGGTTGGCCTAGTTATTGGGATGATTACTGTATAAATATATTGTTTTGGTTTTAGAGAGGAAAGAAGGCAGGGAGAAAAAGAATGCGTCAAAAGAGCAGACACTGAAGAGTTAAGAGACAATGCCAGATTAGCTTTGATTTCACCTTCATCCTGAGCCACCCAGCAAAAATGGTTTGGACCAGGTAGGACCAAAAGCCTGGGAGCACAGAACTTAACAACAAGAGGGTCTCTCAAGAGAAGGGGGATTGTTGTTTGGGGGAACCAGACCTAGAAATAGAACCCTGCTGGGAGTGTCTAAAGAAATTCAGCCTCCCTAGTACACAGACCTTTAGGTAACATAGACATGTGTAGTCTTTTCTTGTCTTTAAAGTATCTTTCTCCAAAAGCTTTGTTTCCACTGCTAAAACAAACAAGTCTTTTTTTTTTAAGACAGCTGTCTGATCTCCATGTACCACTGGTCCAACTCCCAGAGGGGAGAATCACAGGTTTCCAAACTCAGTTGGACCTCCAGGGTAAGAACTGTGGATGCCCCCTGACCAGTCTAGAAGTGGGAAATTGCTAAATTCCATTAAGATGGGCCTTATGCCTTTACGTAATACCTGAGGAGATGCACTCAACCCAGAACGAGGTGCAGTTACCCCTGTGACTCTGACAGATGCGATGAAATCAAACAAAAAAACTGAGGATTATTAGAAAAATATCCTAACAAAATCTGATTTTATTCTGAAGAGAAGCAGAAAGTCTAGCTCTTGGGTGATTTAAAATTAGAATGGACAAAGCCTTAATATACAAAGGGAGCAATGCAATGGACTAGACTACACGACAAGTAACTTGAGGTTTTTCCATGTCTGATTTACGCACCTTTAAAACATCCCTTGTATCAGGTATCTAGCTAATAGGAAACGATTGCAAGGTTTAAATCTGCTGAGCTGAAGACCCTTCATCCTAAAACAAACATCAGTTCCTTTAGCACTCACTTAAAATTTCTCTTGTACAATAAATGCTAGTATTAGCATCAACCATCTTTTAGAATTAAGGAATTATTTACTCTATTATAGTGCTGCTAATGAACACACTCCTGTACTGATTGCTCAGAAAAGCAGTGTAGGATGGGGTCCTTCATGTTGAAATTCATGATTTTTTACACACTTATAGAAATCAATAAATGGAAAAAACCGTACCACTCAAATTAAATACAACCACTTTTTGAAGTGTTTCATTCACATAGTTGAACTGCCTCATAGCTGCTCAGGCATTTGCCTCTCCTCATATATACACTTGAGAATAAACTACTTCTCAGCTCCTTGTAATCTGCTCTCCTGATTCTAACAGTGTGCCCTAGAAGATAGCAGGACTATGCCATGGGCTGCCACTATCAGTTGATCCTTCAGTGCAGTGGCGTTTTGCAAAACTCCATATCTGCTTCTCTGGCACAGATTCTCCCTGGAGGGAAACATATACTAATCATTGTTGTATCAACCAGGCAAGGTACTAACAAACTTCAACAGGACTTTATTTTTAAAGTGGAAACCTCTTTACCAAGCTCCTGCTGCACCCTCTGTAATTCTCACTCTGCCTCCTCAACTCCTCTCCCCGTCCTTCCTGTTTCCTGTCCTTTCAGACTTCCAACAGCCAATGCTCCCCATTCTAATAATTACAAGCAACATCTAAATACCAGACTCATGGACTCTTCCCATTGTATTAAGCATAAGGAACAGGTTTCCCTGGTTCTGAGTAATACAATTATATGTCATTGGGAACTTAATTCCTTATTGATCCAGAAAGGGAAGGTGATGCTGGCATGTCAGTGTGGGGGCACCAGGTTTCCCAATATGAGCTCAGTATCTTATTAGAGACAAGCCAGCAAAGCAAGCCAGTTCTAAACTGCAGCAGTTAACGCTCCTGGAAACTAAGGGACCCCCATCCTTCTCCCAGTGCAACCAAGTTGCCATTAACTCCAGCAGGAGCCTGTTGTGCTGGCATGTCTGTGTTCCATTGTGCAGGAGATCCTGTATGTACTATCCATGGGGTGCAGGCAAAGTTGGATCCTACTGGACAGAGTAAAAATTTTAACCACAAATTCCACTGCCTATGTGGAGAACCAGAATTTGGTCCACCAAACAAAAGGTGCTCCATGCTTCCAGCTACCAGATTTTTGTGACCCTGTTGCACTGAGGTCTGAATGTGTTTGCACTAGGAACAGTTATACCTACGCTTTATTTAAGTGTTAGAATTTTGTGAGCATCCAAGAACTGTCAGAAGCCAGCTGCTCATTCCGGGTTTTTGCTGCACACGTGGATGCAGCAAGGTCCGGATATTTTGTGCACTAGTATCAGGTAATTCCCGTCCGTTTTGATAGTACAATTTAAGGGCGAGTGTGTGGGGGTGGAAATAGCTGGCAGAATCCAGGTTTTACAGCTATAAAATCCTGCTCTTACCTCTTTCCCTGTCCTTGCAACAGGTGCTTCCCAGCTCTGCTCCTTGGGAGACCCATGCAGACTTTCCCTGCGCAACTGCGGTTTGATCAACCTCTTCAAATCAGAACTCATCTTTACTGTCCACCCCCTTCCTCACGTGCATGCCTGCTGCGGTGGAGGAGATCAAGGCTTCTCCTCTAAAGGAATCAGGTCTCGGACAGCTCCCCTGTTAACTTAGCTCCATTGCTGTGAGCGCAGCTGGGGACGGGAGCGGGGCGACAGCGGCTCTGTGGAGAAGAGTGGGTGGAGAGGGGAGGAGTGGAGCAGAGGAGCTGGAGCAGAGCGGATTGCACTCAAAGCTCCCAGTGCCTCCGCAGCCCCTCTGGCATGTGCTCCATTCTCTAGTCCCTCTGCCTCTGGCACATCACCGCCAGCTGCTGCTGCTGAGGCCCCTGCACTGTCAACAGCAACCAGGAGCTGGGTCAGAGCCTGAACCGAGCCCCAGAGAAGAAGCCCCCAGGAGCCCAAACGCTGCAACTGGAGGAATCTGCATTCTCTTCAGCCCCTGAGGAAAGCGTCCAGGCAGACACCCCTGGAGGAGGGAGCTCTTTGAAGCAGGGCCACTGAGCACCAAATAACTCAGACTGCCACTGTGGGCACCAGGAGTGGTCCCTAGCAGGCACCCCGGAGGAGTCAGTCTCTCCCCTGTACCTACCCTGGCTCCATGGAGGAGGAGGCGGCTGTACTGTCTCCCAGGGCTAACAACACTGAGTGTAGCATGGGGGCTAACTGGACAAGCTCCCCAGTGTGTTGGCTGCAAGTGTCTGGGGGCGGCCCAGAGGTAGTGATTGTGCCTGTGCTCTTCGGGCTGATCTTCCTGCTGGGCATGGTGGGGAACACGCTGGTGTTAGTGGTGCTGGGGCGAATCCGATCTGGGGGACGCCCTTCACGCAGCGCCACCAACATCTTCATCCTCAACTTGAGCATCGCTGATTTCTCATTCCTGCTCTTCTGCATCCCCTTCCAAGCCACGATCTACTCCCTGCCAGAGTGGGTCTTCGGCGCCTTCTTCTGCAAGTGGGTTCATTACTTGGCCATGGCCACCATGCTCGTCAGCATCTTCACTCTGGTGGCCATGTCTGTGGACAGATACATCGCTGTGGTGCATGCCAAGCGCTCGCCCTGCATCCGTAGCAAACGCAATGCCTCCCTGGGTGTGGGCATCATCTGGCTGCTGTCACTGCTTATTGCCATCCCCGTGGCCCAGCACCAGGCCCTCATGAGCGGCCACCATCAAGCACCCAACAGTTCCTTCTGCTGGGAGCAGTGGGCGGATGATTCAGCTGCCAAGCAAACCTACAAGGTGGCCATCCTGGTGGTGGGGTACCTGCTGCCCCTGGTGCTCATTACCTGCTGCTATGCCAAGGTGAGTGAAAGGAGAGGAGGGGGAGGTGAGTGGCAGTCTTATAAGGGGTTCCAAAATTGCCAGTTTCCCTTACTTCTGACACCAAGACTAAGGATCAATCCATCCACCCCATATTCCCGACAGATGGAAATAACCCCCACCTCTCCTTGTTCCTTTCCTAAACTGAGGATACCAATTCCACACCAGGTTTGGAGGGGGTGAAAAGAGGGGAGTGGGCAAAATTGGGGTAACATAACAGATCTCCCAATATTTATTTGCCTATTCCCTCCCCAGGATTGATGGGTGAGGGGACTGGAACAATCCCCCCATATGCCTTCTCCAGGATTGATGGAGACTCATCCCTTACCAGCCACCCCAACTCCAGTGCTGATTCTTGTATCTTTACAATTGTTCTCCTGCTTCTGTAAAATGTTCCTCCCTGTGTTGCTGGGTGAGACCCTCAAGAAAAGGGAAATACTGTTAAGAGACTTTTTCTCAGACCATTAAGCTACAGTATTAGGTAACGCTTCCAGTAAAAGCAACTTAAGTTGATGTCCCTTTAAGATTAACTGAATATTCTACCAGCATAACAAATCTTCTTTTAAAATGCTTGAAATTTCAGTAATAGGATTTACATTAGAAAGAGGCACTTAACTCTTCTACTGTGTTTATACTGAAATCTCTAATCTCTGTCCCTAATATACAAACATCTTTCAATAAAGTGCTTTGCTTCCCCTATGGTAGCTTAAATTGATGCTGGTTTTTTTTCCAGTTCATTGCTTATGTTGTGTGTACTGGCAAATGGCATGTGAACGACATTAATAGATGGATTTTCTTATAAATAATTGATTTAGGTACGTTAGTCTCCTGGCTCCAATAGCCAGAGTATAATAATTGCCTGGTTACAGCATTGCTGTAATTGTGTTTTAAAAGGTTAATTTAAATTCTGTTAGAGCACTGAATGGAAATTATCTTCTTAATAGTTTGTTGTTTTGTTTTGTTTTGTTTTTTCATAGTCCTACATCTCTTTGAAGTCAGAACCTTCAGGTATGTCTACACTTAGAATGCTACAGCTGCAGTAGCACTTCAGTGTAGACTCTACCTACGCCAGCAAGAGGGGTTCTCCCCTCAGCGTAGGTGATCCAGCTATCCAAGAAACAATAGCTAGGTCAATGGATGAATTCTTCCATCGGCCTAGCACTGTCTGCCTGGGGACTTAAATTGGCTTAACAACGCAGCTCGGGGGTTTGGATTTTTCACACCCCTGAAACTGACCTTATTTTCTAGTGTAGACCAGACCTAGTTAAGTAAATTTAAATTCAAGTTACCACTTCAGAGTGCCCAGTTAATAGTTATGCAGTAAGTGCCCTATACTGACTGGATACAGAACTGACAGTGGGGTACTGACCATGTTACATCTTGATGGGATGTATACACATAGTTGAGTTAACCTGATCCAAAGTCCATCGAAGCTGATGGAAACACTGCCATGAACTTCAACAAGCTTTGGATCAGGCTGTTTACGTATAATGAGCAACTCCTTGTCCAAACTTAGCTTTTTTCCATAAATTTCCCCAGGAAACAAGCTTTTAGAAGAAACAGTAAGGGTTAAAATCTGGAGCTGAAAATTTCAAAATGTATTTAATAAAGCACTGAAGTAGACTTTCGTTGAAATCTAACATCTTTACAAATCAGTTCTTTTCATTCTTAAATGTTTCTACAAGCTGCAAGTCCATATACAAACACACAGAGCATGTAATAGCATTTGTGCATGTGGTGTCTACCGCTGAATAGTTTATTATTACTTTTTTAGGTTTTATATCATCTTCATAAAAAAGTGAAGAACATTTCCAAGAAGTCGGAGAGATCAAAGAAAAAGGTAAAATAAAAACACTTCCTTAAGTTTGTGGAAGCAATTAATTATAAACTTTACTTCTATCATACTCTGAATACAGTGTAATACATAGGACAGATCTTTAAACTGACTAATGGCTCTATATGCTAGACCTGTGATTAGACTGTGGCAGTCCAGGAGCACAAGTGAGAATAGACTGGAAGGGGCAGGAGCAGAGAAGATCAGAGCTCCACCCACCAGAGTGACACTGTCAACATTTCTGTAGGTGAATGGGAAACTCAGCCACCTCACTGCTGGGCTATAGGTAGTAGCAGGAGTCAAGCTCTTGTTATTTGCTGGGAAGCTGAAAGGAGAAATGAATGGGGGCGGGGGCACATCCTTCCCTTAGGTCCTTGGAGAGGATTGCAAGGAGCAGCAGAGTTGCAACTCTAACAGGACTCTCCCCTCTCTTTCCTTCTGAATTCACTGGTGTTGCAGGCTTCATTCTCCTGTCAGAAAGCTGAGGATGGAGTGGCTGGGCAATCCATTCTGCTTGGAGGAGCATTCCCATATTGATAATTATATTAAGTATAACCCCCTACAGGATATATCCCCAAAAACTAGTTGGGAGGCCTTTACATCAGAATAAGGGGACACATTATCTCATAAGAAAAAAGGACATAAGCAAAAACAGACTTTTAGGAGCAAATTTATAGTTTGCAGAAGCAATATTATTTGACTAATAATTCAGATTTATTCCAAGAGATGAATAATGCAAAAAAAAATGGATTTAGAAGCACTGACAACAGGGAAGAAAAACAGACAGCTCTCTTATTTGCCAACCAAAGGCTTTATGAATAAGGGAACAAATCTGGCAGATTACTAATCAGATTGGTTTCCAACAGAAGATCCAGAACAGCCTTAAGGACAAAAGATGGAATACTCAAAAAAACCAAGGGTTATTAACAAAGTGCTAGTGGAATATTCCCAAGAGAGAAATACTAGCAAATATGCAAACATGGAAGAACTGGGAGCATGTATTGCAGAATTTTAAAATGCCCAGAATGACACATAATGAAAGAGTAGTACTACATGACCCAACAGCACAGGAAGAAATAAAGATGGGGGGAAAATCAGGGGAGAAATCGATTCACACTGAATTCTATAAACTGTTTATAACACAGGTAACTCCATTGTTAGCAAATGTATTTCAGTCTTCCTGGGCAACAGAGTGCTTACCAAAGACTTTCTGTCAAGCACATATAGTTTTGATAGCTAAACAAAATAAGAAGTTATCAGATCAAGCATTTTACAGACCCATTTCTTTAAACATAGGTAGTACTATTTTAACTAAAATATTAGCATCCAGATTAGAGACAATAATGCCTAAATTAGTACACCAAAGGAAGACTGCCTTTATAAAAAAGGAATAAGCCCCTTAAATAACATAGAAAATTCCTGTATGTGATATAGCGTTTCAAGAGTGCTAATAAAGACGCCTGCATTCTAACTACGGATGCAGAAAAGGCTTTTATCTTGGTAGAACACCCTTTTTTTGTTTCGAAATATTGTTTTTGCAAACACTTTCAGAAGTGGATTGAAATCTACAAAAGTCCTATAGCATGTATTTGGGGAAATATCAAACAGGTTGCATTGATACCATTCTACCGAGAAACAAGACAAGGGTATCCTTTATCACTCTGCATTGAAGACATTCAGGCAATCAGTGTTCTGGGAAGAGAAAACAAAATTTCATTATGCTGATGACCTTATGCTTTTTGTATGAGGTATAAATAAAAGTTGGCTAGTATCACAAGAAATAATCAAAGCTTTTGGTTAGGAATCAGTATACAGACTAAACTACTCCAAATCAGATACTATTCCTGGGGTTCAGAAGATACCCAATAAATGATAAATCCCCACAGAAAAGTAGTGGGTGATACATTAATGACTAAATATGTAATTTTAATCACCTTAAGTGGAGTGCGGGGGGTATTAAATCAAATATTGAGTCGTTAATGTAAATTATTTAAAAAGACCTAGAAAGGTAGGCATTACCATTGACTTTGACGGGTAGAACTCTGTATTTTAAATGAATGTCCTGCCCAGGGTCTTGTCTCTTTTTTCCCCTTGGTTCCCTTTACACATCCCAAAAATTTAGTCAGGAAATTTAAAAAAATACCTATTCAAAGATTCCTGTGGTCAAACTGGAAACCAAGAATCAAAACAGATTGGCTGGAATGTCCTTGGTGCTACCAGGCTTCAAGAGATATTATAGCACACACTAGACTCATACAGGAAAGGATTTCACAGAGAAAATCCACCAGGAATACAGATAGAACCGAAAATGGCAAAACCCAGTCTCACAAATTGTGTGCTGGACTCTTTTCCCAAAATCCTAGCACCCATGAAATATCACTCACTACTTAAAAGTGCACTGACTAATTGGGCATATGTAAGGCACTTGACCAAACAAAAATACCAAAAACAAAGTATAGAGCTTTCAAAGCCACACTGAATAAGGAAAATTTTAGATTTTGGGGCAAATATCCCTATAATAAATGAAAGGATTTCTTTATAGATGGTCAACCCTTAAAACAAACAGATGTTGTTGATATATTTTTTGAAAAAAGAACGTGCAATCTGAATGTACTTACACAGAGTGCTTACTTTATTAAACACTTTTAGAGAAGAAAGGAATCAACAAAATTATCTGGATTAGAAATGAATGTGTATACAAGCTTGAAGTCTCCACAATCAAGAGTATGTCTACACCAGGGTTTTCTCAACCTTTGAGTCATGCCCCACCTTAGCTTTTTTTTCCCTTTTTTTTTTTAAATGTAGTCCCTCCCTTATGAAAGCCTGCAATTGATCAGCTCTGTCCCCCTCTCAGAGTTACAAGAAAGAGGCAGCCACAGGCTGCGTGTTAAGACTCCGTGGGATACACGCTGGGAGCCCTGGTCCACTTGATTCTTGTTTTCTCTGCTTACGCCTTATCGGTTCTCTCATATTCTTTTCAATTCAGATTGAATAAAGAGGCCCCTTTTGGGACCTAAGAAAGGTTCCTCCATCCACAGATCCAGAGGAGGCCTAATGAGAAGCTGCAAAAAGCTTCCCAGCGTAGGACTGAAATGGCGCTCCAGCTCTCTCACCGGAAGAAAAATCTACAGTAGTACCATCCAGAATTACAGAGCCAGGACCTCATCCTGAACAGAAGGCTTAATGGGGCAGCCTACACAGGGCCGGCTTTAGGCCGATTCAGCCGATTCCCCGGAATCGGGCCCGCGCCTAAGAGGGCCCTGCGCGTTAAGCGCCTTTTAAATTTTTTTTGCTTACCCTGGCTGCGGTCTGCTCCGGGGTCTTTTTGTGTTAGCAGAAATATTTCAATACATGTAAGATCTGTGTGTAAGAACATCCAAATATCCCCTTTACTTTTGGTCTTGCACTTTGGTTTTAAATACAAATACATGGTTTCAAAAGTTGGTTGGCACTTTCATCCATCTGCCAACCAAATTTGTCAAGATTATCCCTGCTTAAATTGTCTGTAGTAATAAGTGAGATTGCTTGTCCTTACTGCAGAGAATATTAAACCTGGATTTTTCATTCTAGTGTTATAAAATGTTCCTTGATAAGAAGAAATCCATATTTAACAGAGCTATGGCATTTTTAGGGTTTAATCTTGTGTGGATGGTATTCAATGGCAAAAAACAGTGGTGTAGGATCAGATCCAGTGATGCAGGATCAGATCTACTTGATATAAAGTTTGTAACTTTTTAAATGAATCAGATTTATTCTATCACATCTATCAATGCCTAGATAAGCTTAATTTAAACACAGGAGTAAATGGGAGAAACTCTTCTAGCTGGTGCTGGTACTAGCAGTTCATATCTACTGTGTCAGTCACTGGAGATCATATATTGGTAAAGTGAGTACACTATACCCTGATGAGGAGCATGAAATGAGGTGGTATTGGATTGGCAGCAGATTAAAAGTACTGATGCCTTGATTTGCCCCACTTAGCAGGTCGGCTGTGTATATTGGACCAGATCTAGTTTCTGGGTAACCTTCAGAATCAGTGCTAGGTTGGAGTATATTGTCTTGGTTCCATTTGCATATGACCAAAGTCTGGACCATTGTAGCAAATCTGGAATCTGATCAAATGTTGATGCAGAAATGAAAAATACTAAAACATGTAGGGCGACCAGATGCTCTGCTAATTCTGGTTTGTAAACTTCTGTTTGCAAACATTCTTCTCAAAATTCTCAGTAATCTAATCCGAAGAAATTAACATATGTATTTTCTGTTGTTAATTAATATTTTAGGGGCACACAGATTGTTATATGAAAGCAGGGCACTGACACACACCTCAGATTGCATCTGTGACCAGTGCAGATGCTTCCAAAGGCATAAACTTCCATAGCACACTTAAGTATGCAATGCAATAACTTCTTCCTCACCCTCACTGGCACTTATTTCACAATAAATCCTTTAAAGCACAAGGATTAATATCTTTGTACTTTTATCTTACAGTAACTAGTCCAAATGCTGTTCTTAATAGCCCTATTCATTTTTCAAAAAATTCACTGAACCCGTGAAACTCCAAATTACTGAAAAGAGAATTAATTCACTATAGTTCTACTGAGTTAGTTATTGTTATAATCAGTTTACTTCCACCTCTGTCCATTCATCATACTCATAGTTTTCTTTCAACTTCTGATTTGTGCAGTATCTTATTTCAAACATTTGCAACTGTCTTCAGAGAAATAAAGGTTTGGGAAGTAACTACATTTAAGGACTAAATTCAGATCCCAGTCATAGCACTATAATTATGGTAAAATTTTCAGATTTATAACTTAGACTTACTTTATAAACTTCCCCGTCCCTTGAACAATTTAGCCATTTCTACCTATGTAAGGAGTTTTAAGTTGGTATGTGTCAATAATCTTAGTCCCAGATTTGGACCTTAGCGTCCAAAATATGGGGGTTAGCATGAAAACCTCCAAGCTTAGTCACCAGCTTGGACCTGGTTCTTGCTGCCACCACCCAAAAAATTAGAGTGTTTTGGGGCACTCTGGTCCCCCTGAAAAACCTTCCCTGGGGACCCCAAGACCCAAATCCCTGGAGTCTCACAACAAAGGGAAATAATCCTTTCCCTTCCCCCCCCCAGGTGCTCCTGGAGAGATACACAGACACAAGCTCTGTGAATCCAAACAGAGGGACTCCCCCTCTCCGTTCCCGGTCCTGGAAACAAAAAGGACTTTCCTATTCCCCCAGAGGGAATGCAAAATCAGGCTAGCCAATTCAACACACACCGATCTCCCCTGATTTCTTCCTCCCACCAATTCCCTGGTGAGTACAGACTCAATTTCCCTGAAGTAAAGAAAAACTCCAACAGGTCTTAAAAGAAAGCTTTATATAAAAAAGAAAGAAAAAATACAAATGGTCTCTCTGTATTAAGATGATACAATACAGGGTCAATTTCTTAAAAGAATATTGAATAAACAGCCTTATTCAAAAAGAATACAAATCAAAGCCCTCCAGCACTTATATTCATGCAAATACCAAAGAAAAGAAACCATATAACTTACTATCTGATCTCTTTGTCCTTACACTTAGAAACAAAAGATTAGAAAACAGAACTACTTCTCCAAAGCTCAGAGAAAGCAGGCAGCCAGAAAACAAAGACCTCAGACACACAATTCCCTCCACCCAAAGTTGAAAAAATCCCGTTTCCTGATTGGTCCTCTGGTCAGGTGCTCCAGGTGAAAGAGACATTAACCCTTAGCTATCTGTTTATGACAGTATGACCAGGGGCAGCTCTAGGGATTTTGCCACCCCAAGCACGGCAGGCAGGCTGTCTCTGGCGGTTTGCCTGCAGAGGGTCCGCTGGTCCCGCAACTTCGGTGGACATGCCGCAGGCATGCCTGCGGGAGGTCCACCGAAGCTGTGGGACCAGCGGACCCTCCGCAGGCAAACCGACAGAGGCAGCCTGCCTGCCACCCTCGTGACGCCGGCAGAGCGCCCCCTGTGGCTTGCCGCCCAAAGCACGCACTTGGCGTGCTGCGGCCTGGAGCCGCCCCTGGGTATGACTCCATTAACATCAGTGACTCTAAACTAGTGTGAAGTCAGAACTCTGCCCTTGCACTGTTTTTATACTGGAGTGGGAGACCTAAGAACCCAGAAAAGTTGCATTGGTGGCATTCCTCCCTCTGAGTAGGAACTGAACCAATGCAATGGTATGGCTATAGGGGCAATTTGCTACCTAAAAATGCCCACTTTTTCATGAAACTAAAATTGAGATCCTGTTTACCAGGGTCACTAAAGAGCACATGGCACTCAGCCAAAGAAGCGTTAACGTGTATGTCGTGGCCAAAAGCCCATTCGGATAGCAACATGCTGTTTGTCACTAAAGTATCCCAGCCATTTCATTTGAATAGCTTCCTGCCCCAAACTGTCTAACCCGTTAGGTGGTTGCAGTGCAGTGCTGTGGATTTCTCTGTATTATGTGCACTAAGTTAAATACTCTGGGATTCACCAGCCTGAAAGTTGCTTTTGATGTTATGAATACAGCAATCATGTTTAAGAGTCTCAGGCAACAAAAATCAGGCAATTCAGAGGCAAGAATGAACCATTGTTCAGTCTGCACTTACTACATAATATTCCAGTTTGTGTAGCAGAGTATACGGAATTATTCTGTACAGTGATTCTGGAGCTAATCTAAAGTCCACTATCTACACCATTTTTGGATCCGTGTGTGCTCCCAGTAGTCATTACTTTATTGATCTTACCTAACCCTGCCTCAAATGAATCTCTGCTGAAATGTTCACCCATGCTTAAATATTTATCCATGCATATCTCAGCTACTCTGTCTGGGGAATTGCTACAGGAGACCGGACCAGATCCATAACTTTATGAGGAGCTCACTGGAACTTAATGATTTTGTTACCTATTTTGAATAACTCAAGGCATTTCACTGTAAGTTATACAACAGGGGTCGGCAACCTTTCAGAAGTGATGTGCCGAGTCTTCATTTATTCACTCTAATTTAAGGTTTCGTGTGCCAGTAATACATTTTAACATTTTGGAAGGTCTCTTTCTGTAAGTCTATAATATATAACTAAACTATTGTTGTATGTAAATTAAATAAGGTTTTTAAAATGTTTAAGAAGCTTCATTTAAAATTAAATTAAAATGCAGAGCCCTCTGGACCTCTGACCAGGACCCGGGCAGTGTGAGTGCCACTGTGTTCGGCATGCGTGCCATAGGTTGCCTACTCCTGTTATAGAAGATGCTAAGAAAATCAAATTAGGGTATTTTAACAAGATGTTCTTCCGTCTCTTTCTACTTCTAGTACTTTCCACCACAATATTCTCTCTATAGCCAGTAATGCAGGCATTATTGTCCAATTTATTAGCTCACTACAAGTTACTGTTATCAGAATGCAGAGACTATAACCTAAGCTAAAGTGCTGCAGCTATAGCAGTGAATACTGTGGCAGTATTAGAATCAAGCAAAAGCAGTTCTCCAAACATCTGTTTAAATTGTTGGCAATAGGAAGCATTTGCTGTTTTAAAAAAACCTTCACATTTATCTCTTTCAGGCTTTGTAAGCTTCATATTTTACTTGGTTTCATATACTTGTGTTTCATATTCTGGTGTGGATTCAAAGAGGCTCTTGCCTGCTCAGCTGGAACTTGTCAAGTACAATCAGTGAGGTGTAGAGAAGCCAGTGAAAAGAATGACACTGCTTTCCAGCAGTGGCACCATCTAGCCCCTTTCTGAGGGAAAGTCGACAGGTTCAGAGGAGCATGTGGTTCAGACAGAGACATCCCTTAGGGGAGGATCTATTAATGGAGATTCTCTATGTCCTAGTAAGGAGGAGATGATGGAAGATGATAAAATATGGGTAGGATCTGATGAGAAACAGTCAAATGAAAGGTTTCAGAGTAGTAGCCATGTTAGTCTGTATCCGCAAAAAGAACAGGAGTACTTGTGGCACCTTAGAGACTAACAAATGTATTTCAGCATGAGCTTTCGTGGGCTACAGCCCACTTCTTTGGATGCATAGAATGGAACACACAGACAGAAGATATGTATAAATATCTGTATGTATAAATATCTTCTGTCTGTGTGTTCCATTCTATGCATCCGAAGAAGTGAGCTGTAGCGCACGAAAGCTTATGCTCAAATAAATTTGTTAGTCTCTAAGGTGCCACAAGTACTCCTGCTCTTTTAGTCAAATGAAAGAGTCCCATTCAGTTAAATCATGTAATGGCAGACAGCTAAAAAGTGACATGCTTATATACAAATGCTAGAAGTCTAAATAATAAGATGGGTGAACTAGAGTGCCTCGTATTAAATGAGGATATTGATATAATAGGCATCACAGAAACTTGGTGAATCGAGGATAATCAATGGGACAAAGTAGTACAAGGGTACAAAATATATTGAAAGGACAGAACAGGTCGTGCTGGTGGGAGAGTGGCACTATATGTGAAAGAAAGTATAGAATAAAATAAAGTAAAAATCTTAAATTAACCAAACTGTACCATAGAAACTTTAGGATAGTAATTCCATGGTCTAATAAAAAGAATATAGCAGTAGGGATATATTACCGAACACCTGACCAGGATGTGAATGTCCAGTGGCAGGGGTTGAACATTACAGGTATACTTCAGAGGTGCTTTGAGGACTGGGGCACAAGAAGTGTTAACTTGCAAGGCAAAGGAAGGGCTGGCAGACCCCTGAGGAGATTATTTAGGTGGCTAACAGATTGAAAGTGTCAGGGAGCTGACACCCAGTTAAGCACCAGCAAGTCTCTCTCTCACTATGGTGTGTGCGCGGGGGGAGGAGAGTGGAAACAGTGACACACAGTCCTGGGCACCTTGAGAAAGTGTCAAAAATTGATCACCCATTTTTATGCTCTTAGTACTTAACATGAAATCAGACTTACGCTTCAATGTGAGTCCAGTCTTGTGGTGTGACACCTTTTACTTGCTCGTTTTGCCACTCTTCACTCAGCAAGTGCTCTCACATCTCCCTTCTTTTCACACGCAGGATTGGATTGTCATTTTCTTTCCCGGTTTGATTCAGCCATTTCTCTTATCCCCTTATAAGCAGTCTCTACTAGGCAATTCTCTCAGGCATTCTCAATTCCTGCATGTTCTTTCAAAATGTATTTAAAACACGTAGAGTGTCAGCCACTGGCACAATAGGTATTGCAAAGAACACTTCACAACAGGCCTTGATAGAAATTGAATTACTTCTTGTGGTTTTTATTAAACTAGCTTCCCTCTTATATAACGAATTGGTCTGGTAGAGCGACAAGTGGATTTATTACAAAGCTAGTCTTAGCAAAAAAAAAAAAAAAAAAAAAAAAAAAAAAGCAACAACTCTAAAAAATGAACAGCTTTCACTTTACTATTTTGTTTCAGGCTGTCTGCAAAAAGTCTCTTGCTGCATGTCTGAAAGTCTAAGTATAATTGGAAGCTGCAGAACCTTTAGTTCTATAAAATATGCTTATAATTTCACAGTGATCAAAGCCTAATTGCCTTGGTTTATCAAATGTAAAATTAGCATAAAAACATGGTCTCTTTGAATGAGGTGACAATTTTATGTACATATTACTAGACTTGATTTGCATCTTCCGTTAGCACACTGAGATGGAAAACAAAGTGCAGGCATCTTAACTCCATGGTTAGTGGTTCAACCAACACTCTCAACTCCCTTCTGCCTTGCTGCCTCACTACCATAATTTCAGCCAATAGTAGCTAGAGTGGTTTTGCTCAATGTTTTTTCCTCCTTTATGCAGAACCAGCAAAAATAAAATAAAATAAATAATTTTAAAAATCCAGCCTTCCCTTTTGATTTTGTGGGAAAACAAAGGGTTGGCTTTGTGAACCTTTACTCATGCAAGTCTCACAAACCTCAGTGAGTCTAGATATGAATAAGGGCATCAGGATCAGGCCTAAAACCTTGCAATACTTACTAGGACAAATCTTCACCTGAATAACTGTTTAAAACAAAACTCAAAAGTGTTTAAAACAAAACAAAAGTGTCAAATTCAAATAGTTTACCTAAATAAGATATTTAACACTGTTAATCTTATAAATGTTTTGGACTGTGGATTCCATATGTAATATTCTTTCAGATTAGGAACACACTGAGGGCAGGATACAGCCAACACACCATAAAAGCACACTAAGGAAGATAAGCATAAGGGATGTAAGGCGAGAAGTGGGTGCCGAGGGACACCACTCAGAGCACTGACCAATGGAACTCCAGCGGTTGCTGCCAAGAGCTCAGTGCTGGGTCAGAGACTCCTTTCCAGGCTTTTCAGGGGCATTATCTAGCACCCTGAAAATATCTGCAGCTGTCGGTGACCTAAGTGGAATTTGTGTCCATCATCCCTGAAAAGAAGGCAAGGAGAACAAGGAGAAGAGGCTTATGGGGGATAGCTGCCTCCATTTCTAACAAAGGATCAGCCCCCTGATTTGACTTAAGTTCATGTGCATGAATGTGTGCAAGAGGGGAACGCTTCAAAGCTACCCAAAAACTGGGTCCTGTGTTATTAAACTTGAGTCTGTATCCAAACCACCTGAAAGATCAGAAGGGAGTTGAGATTTGGCCTAAGATCTAAGCTGGGCCTCGCCAGTCAAATTCAGATCAATATCTAAATGCGGATGGAGCAAATGTACACAAATCAAAATGGGAGAATGTGTTTGATCTGGGGTAATTGTTAATAGAGACATTAAACAACTGATAAAATGGTTGTTCATAACATGCTGCTTATTTTCTTCAAATAGGCAAGTGAATACTTGACTTTCTTCATTTTTTTTTTACACCAACTTGATAAACACCCTTCTTATGTAATATTGGATTTAAGTTGATATCAGTTGTGAAGCACAATAATAGTGCTTATTACTTATAACAGTGCAGACCAGCCTTTTCCCTCCACTATCACTTAAACGATGCAGATGGTTGTACCAGTATATATCAATGTCCTTTAGAAAAATTCTGCTTTTCTCTTTAGAAACTTTCTGGCAGAGTCAATATTCCTAAATGTTTGTTGCTCATCCCACATACACTGCCTCTTTCTGCTCTAGAGATTCTACATCTGCTTTTTTGCCACCTTTCCTGAGTTCTTCCTCCATTACTTTGTCATGTGTTCTCCACACACAATGTGGAGTCCCTTGGTTTTCTTGTGTCTGCTCCTTCACAGCTGCTCTTTGAATTGATTCTCTTCTTTGACATCTTGCCTATTATGTGCAATCTGCATCACAGCGGAGGAATAGTACCTGATACTCATGCAAAGCTGTGCAGTGGCAAATGTGCATTAGTTATATAGTTAGGATTTATTTTTAGATTCATTGAGATCATTTGAAAACTAAAACTGAAAGTGCTGCGTACTTGAGGGCAGCTTTGATGCAATCCCTCTCTGTCTCCAGATTTATGCTTTATTTGCCTCATTGAAGTGTCTCTGATGTATACTGTTCATACTGCATTTTTGTCAACTTCTAACATTCAAAAGAGCTAGAATCATTTATTTCAATGTACTAGAGAGCTATCCATAATATGAAGTACTCTGAATAACAAATAGATCTTTATTGTACAAAGCTTGTTCATCATCCTCTATTCCGTTTAGCTTCCAAAATGATTAGTGCATGTTCCCACTCATCAAATCATGAATAATTGAGACAAGAGTTTTCAAATGTAATATTTGTGAGCACTCTTTCAATTCACTTTGATGTTCAGGGTGTACAGCTGAAGGCAAACTGTTTACTAGAACACCTTGAATCGAACATACTGAGATTGAGCTGGGTGGGAAGGCCTATGGAAAGCATGCAAATCAGCAAAAGAGAAATGAAGATTGTGCTGAGTGTCCCTATCAGTTATCTACTAGTAGTGAGAGGAAAGGCAAGGTTAAAAACAAAGGGTGAGGAGCAGAAACTATTACTAGGTTTAGCTGTTAAAAAACAAACCAACCCCAAACGTGACTTCACATTCTCAGAATGGGCAATGCCTGGATTGGGCATGCCACAGAGAGCACTGGGCTTCCCATTCAGAGCTGTAACCTGTCTTCCAGGTGGAGCCAGCAGCAACAAGAGGTTCCTTTTGAACAATTCAACACGAAACCAGCTGGAGCCCCCACCCAGTGGCTTGGGCTTGTGATCCCCTGGGCACCTCTAAGAGGCAATACTTCCCCTCTCACGAGCACAGAGTCTGAGTTTAGCAAAAAAAATTTTTAAAAAGGAGGGAAGTAACTCAGCATTAGTTTGGGAGAACACCACAAACAGGGTTCATAAACATAAACTATGAGCAAAAAACCCACCTCCAAGTAAGTTGGGTAGTGTCCTTTTCCCATCAGGTTCTTAAGTACAGCAACCCAAAAGTCCTTTTAATGTGCCCATCCCTTCTCTGCATCCCACTCACAGTTGCTCTCCTTGGTCAGTGCGGAGCCAGAGTTCTGAGGTGCAGCTGCAGAGTTCACCTCTCACCCTGAGAGGTAAGGAGGTATCTTACATGCTGCGCTGCTCAGGCACTCACTCGCTGCCTCTCTCTGCCAGCCAATCACCACACCTCTCTGCTCTGGCTCTCTCCGCCAGATGCCCTACTGGAAAATTGCCACACCTCTCCATCAGCCACCGTGCTTGCCGCTTGCTGAGATGTCTTCAGGGCCCAACACTTAACACAGCTCTCAGATTTCAGCTCATGGCTGGTGCACACTGGGCAGTCTCTTGCATCAGAGACACCGTCGCACAGTAGGTCTAATACTTAGACGTAGGTATCAGTTATTTCAGCTCTGTGGGGTGTAACAAGGCTCTCAGTGGAATCTAAATTAACTCTCTTATTACACAGTGGAGAGAGAAAAGGGTCATACGCACCACCTGACCCTGAGCACCACCAGGTATGAGTACTATCCCCACCATCTCTCTCTACTCACTGGGCTTTGTAACCGATGTCCCCTGCCTAGCCAATGCCATTTAGTTGAGGGTGAGTGCCTCCATAGGGCTATGCCAAGTACAGTTCTGCTGCCTCAATTCACACAACAAGGATAACAACCCTTTATTACTCCTGCCCCAATAACAAGAAGACTGGGGATCTAACACCAGCCACACGTGATCATTTGGGCAAGCTATCCTATCATGCTGAGCACCTAGACAGGGTGGGTGTGCCTATGCAAACAAGATCAGCTCCTGAAGTCCTCCTCCACAGCTTATCACTAGATGTCAGCGGAGAGCTCATGGACTCTGCTTACATCCTCCCCTAAGCCAAGAATTTGTCATCCTGACAAATCACACTCCATATTATACCAAATTCATTAGTTCCCCCAAAGAGCCTCAGGAAACCCACTATGGCTTTCACAATCTGTGAGTTCAGTGTATTGGTTCTTCACTAGTCACCCCAGGTGCATCATAAATTAACCGGCTTACTGGCCTTATAACCCTGTCCTGCCTACTGAGAGAATGAAACAAACTAAAACTAATTCAGGGAATGCTGCACTGAATTACCACTGACTCTTTACAAAAGCAACGAATGCAATTGGTGCGACCAGACTACAGAGTAAGGAGCCCTGGCCATGAGGGTCTTGCATGATGATTTTGGACATTTAGGAATGGAGTGGACCCTGGAACTTATTCCTAGTGGGTCCTTGTCATAACATTTTTTCCCAGATCTGGACCTTAGCATCCAAAATATGGGTGTTAGCATGAAAACCTCCAAGCTTAGTTACCAGCTTGGACCTGATAACACTGCCACCAGCCAGGGATTTATACAGTGCCTAGCTCACTGTGGTCTCTCCAAAACCTTCCCTGGGGGATCCCCAGACTCAGATTCCTTGAGTCTCACAACAAAGGGGAATAAACCATTTCCCTTCCCCCCTCCGGGTGTTCCCTCCCTGGGTTCCTGGAGAGATATACAGAAGCAAGCTCTGTGAATCTAAACAGAGGGACTCCGCCCTCCCTGTTTCCAGTCCTGGAAACACAAGTACTTCCCCCCTCACCCAGAGGGTATGCAAAGTCAGGTTAGTAAATCTAACACAAAGAGATTTTCCCCCCTGACTTCTTCCTCCCACCAATTCCCTAGTGAGCTGCAGACTCAATTCCCTGGAGTCCCCACTAAAGAAAAACTCCAAAAGGTCTTAAAAAGAAAGCTTTATATAAAAGGAAAGAAAAGGACATAAACATGGTCTCTCTGTATTAAGGTGACAAATACAGGGTCAATTGCTTAAAAGAAAAATGAATAAACAGCCTTATTCAAAAAGAATACAATTCAAAACATTCCAGCAACTACACACATGTAAATACAAAAGAAAACAATATAAACCTTATTGTCTTACTATTTTTGTACTTACAACTTGGAAACAGAAGATTAGAAAGCCAGGAGACAGAAAGATCACTCTCAGAGCCGAGAGGGTCAGACACAAGACAAAGGACAAAGAACTCACACCCAAAACTTCCCTCCACCCAGATTTGAAAAAGTCTTGTTTCCTGATTGATCCTCTGGTCAGGTGTTTCAGGTTACTCCTTTCCAGGTGAAAGAGACATTAACCCTTAGCTATCTGTTTATGACAGTCTTGTTTGCTCCGGATGAGACATAAAACTGGGCTATTCAGCTATCCTATTTACGGTATTTCTATAGCCTCCATTAGCATAGTAGTCAATAGCCTCTCAATCTTTAACACATTAAACTCACAACCGCCCTGTGAGGTAGGGCAGTGCTACTACTCCTATTTTGCTGATGGGGAACTGAGGCAAAAAGAATAAGTAACTTGTGTAAATTGATATAGGTCTCCAAAGTCCCAGGCTAGTTTGCTAACCAGTGGATCATGCCTTCCTCTATTCACATTGTTGAAGAGCAAATACCCATTTTGCATATGTACCTGCAATGATCATGTACCCATGTTAGGTGTACATTTTTGAAAATTATGTCCTTCATAATCAGAACCTTTGGACTACAGATCAGTACTGTAACCTCATCATAGCAAGATTAAAGCTAATGTTAAAAAAATTATATAGTACACACGTTAAGAAAAGAGCATCTGTACATCTGGGTATAGTGCTTAGGATTATCCACAAATACAAAGTTTATTTTAAAGTTATAAGATGCATATAGTGCATAATCAGCAATAATCCAAATTTAGGTGAATAAATTGAAGAATACAGTTTAGATATTAGCATCCAAATATTCAGGTACATCACTCATGAAGTTATACAGAGAGTTGGTCGTAGAAAGCAAATATAGCAATGAGTGAAGACTGTCCCTCAGTAATTGAGAATATAGGGTAGGTTTTTCATTTAGAAAATACATTCCCTCAGAAAAGTATTTCAGTTACTTTCCCACTGCGCTTCTCATCAGCACTTCAGCTCATCCCTCCTGGTATTGCTGATGTCCAGTGACATGTTCTATGTAGATGTTCCTTGACTACCTGATAGTGTCTGACACTATGACTTGCCACATCAGTCGAACGTAGCACTGACCAATTCCGCATTCTCTCAACACTCCCTCATTACTGGGGTCCCATGTGCCCAGGGCTCTGACAATCAACACGTGTCTGAATCTGGTAACCCTGAGCTCTCAAGGTTTTGGCCATAGAGGGTATTTCTCCACCTTTTAAGCCTGGCGTTGCAGAAGACCAGGGTCCTGTTCTCAGAGGCACTGTAACATCCACTGTCATGATCTTCTTCTGGTCCTCGTTAGTGATAACAATGTCCGATCACAGATGGCTGTCGGTTCTGGGGATGGCGGGATGGCTCTGACTAGGTGATCTTGGATGGCTAGTCTTTCCCCAAAAGACAAGCAACTTTCTCCACTTCAGCAAACTGTGCAGAGTCCCAGCACGGCCAGACTTTAGAGCTTTGCAAGGTATCTGCAGTACTATTCTACCAACTCACCCTTAGAATCTATCTTCAAGAGAGCCTGAGTGTCTCTCTGGGGAAGGGAAAGCAATAAAGAGGGACTTAGAATCCAGTTACGAAAAGCCGTTTTATGTTTGTCAGTACAGTCATACCAGAGGGCACTGGTATTATCCTTTCAAAGTAATAGCAAGTTTGGATCATACCACGTTGTTGTGTATGGTATGTACAGGAACTCCCCCATTTACACAATTCTTTGTGTAAGTGAAGCAGTTCCACTTCATTATTTCCATTTATCTAACTGGATTTAGTATTTTGTTTAAACTGGTCACCAGAGCTGTAAATGCTCTACACATCTTATTGCTATTAAATCTACATTTTTCTTCATCAGTTTTAATTAGATTCCTTTCACAACAGTCTGGACTGACATTGTTCAAATATTTATCTCCAATTATCCATCCACCAAAACAAGTTCTTTGGGAATTCACTTTATTTGCCTGACCCTATAATTGAAGGACTGCTCTCGAATTCAAGACAGTTGTCAGGTTATGATTATGTTGGAATTTCATTCATATCGTGATTCCACCACGATTTCAACAGCTTCCACCCCACCATCAACCTCAGCCTGGACCAATCTACACGGGAGGTCCACTTCCTAGACACCATGGTGCAAATAAGTGATGGTCACATTAACAGCACCCTATACCGAAAACCTACTGATCGCTATGCCTATCTTCATGCCTCCAGCTTCCATCCCGGCATGCCACACAATCCATTGTCTACAGCCAAGCACTGAGGTACAACCGTATCTGCTCTAACCCTTCAGACAGAGACCAACACCTACAAAATCTCCATCAAGCATTCTCAAAACTACAATACCTGCACGAGGAAATAAGGAAACAGATCAACAGAGCCAGACGTGTACCCAGAAGCCTCCTACTGCAAGACAAACCCAAGAAAGAAACCAACAGGACTCCACTGGCCATCACATACAGTCCCCAGCTAAAACCCCTCCAACGCATCATCAGGGATCTACAACTCATCCTGGACAATGATCCCACACTTTCACAGGCCTTGGGTGGCAGGCCAGTCCTTGCCCACAGACAACGTGCCAACCTGAAGCATATTCTCACCAGTAACTGCACACTGCACCATAGTAACTCTAACACAGGAACCAATGTATGCAACAAACCTCGATGCCAACTCTGCCCACATATCTACACCAGCGACACCATCACAGAACCTAACCAGATCAGCCACACCATCACCGGTTCATTCACCTGCATGTCCATCATTGTAAGATACGCCATCATATGCCAGCAATGCCCCTCTGCTATGTATATCGGCCAAACTGGACAGTCTCTATGGAAAAGGATAAATGGACACAAATCAGATATTAGGAATGGCAATATACAAAAACCTGTAGGAGAACATTCAACCTCCCTGGCCACACAATAGCAGATCTTAAGGTGGCCATCCTGCAGCAAAAAAACTTCAGGACCAGACTTCAAAGAGAAACTGCTGAGCTTCAGTTCATCTGCAAATTTGACACCATCAGCTCAGGATTAAACAAAGACTGTGAATGGCTTGACAACTACAAAACCAGTTTCTCCTCTCTTGATTTTCAAACCTCAGCTGCTAGAAGAGGGCCTCATCCTCCCTGATTGAACTAACCTCATTATCTCTAGCCTGCTTCTTGCTTGTTTATATATACCTGCCCCTGGAAATTTCCACTACATGCATTCGACGAAGTGGGTATTCACTCACGAAAGCTCATGCTCCAAAACGTCTGTTAGTCTATAAGGTGCCACAAGACTCTTTGCTGCTTTTACAGATCCAGACTAACACAACTACCCCTCTGATACTTGAGTTTCTGAAGGGGCACACAATATTAATACAATCACTGTGCTTTTCTGTTCTGTGTTGCTTCCACTAACGCCCACATAATTGAAACTGAAACATTCTAAACCTCTTAACAGTTCATTAATTTAACATCTGTTTAGTTCCTCACAACTGAAGTGTTTTAAACAGTGAATAAAAATCCTCTTCTCCTCAAAGGCTTAGTTTTTCCTTCTTGATTTTGCATAATTTCACTACTTCTTCAGGGAAAGCAAGACCCAACTTTTTAAACATAAAAGATAAGCAAGAAAGCTTTTTACACATCATGAAGCAGCAAAATCAGCATGAGCCTTTTTTCCCCACCCAGTGAAAGGTATTTCTGAAAATGTGTTCATGGTTTTGAAGGACAGAATATTTTCCAAGTTGTAACAATCCTGATTGAATGAGGTCAAACTCAAATATAAGTCAGGTCTGATAGCAGCAGCTTATAGTAAAATGTATTCTTTCCTTTACTCTAGAGTCTTAACTGTGAATCTTGTTGATTGTCAGAAAGTCCCTTTTCAGCTGCCCTCCTGCATAATGCAAGTAAATCCTACAACTACCTTGGTGGGTCCTGCACTTATTGGCAGATTTTGCTCACCTCAGTGATCTTCCCCACAGTCTGGGTCAACTTCTCCTGTATCTGATCAGGAGTGGGGAGGTTTGGGGGGAACCCGGGCCTGCCCTCTACTCTGGGTTCCAGCCCAGGGCCCTGTGGATTGCAGCTGGCTAAGTGCCACCTGTAATTTAGCTGCATGACAGCTACAACTCCCTGGGCTACTTCCCTATGGCCTCCTCCAAACACCTTCTTTATTCTCACCACATGACCTTCCTCCTGGTGTCTGCTAATGCTTGTGCTCCTTAGTCCTCCAGCAGCATGCACACACACACACTCTCACTCTCACTCTCAGCTCCTTGCACCTCTTGCTCCCAGCTCCTCACACGCACTTCCTCTCCTCTGGCTCCTCCTCACCTGACTGGAGTGAGCTCCTTTTTAAACCTAGGTGCCCTAATAAGCCTGCCTTGATTGGCTGCAGGTGTTCTAATCAGCCTGTCTGCCTTAATTGGTTCTAGCAGGTTCCTTATTACTCTAGTGCAGCCCCTGCTCTGGTCACTCAGGGAACAGAAAACTACTCATCCAGTGACCAATATATTTGCCCTCTACCAGACTCCTGTACCCTACTGGTCTGGGTCTGTCACAATATATATATATATATATATATATATATATATATATATATATATATATATATATATATATATATATATATATATATACAGATCATGACAAGTCACTGTCTGTGCACCACCAAGTGGACTGGTTAGCAAATTGTGTGCTTGATTCTGCACAATTGCCATGTACGGGTGGGAGCACAACACACAGATTGCTTAGGCCTGGTCTACCCTACGCGTTGAAACCGAATTTAGCAGCATTAAACCGATTTAATCCTGCACCCGTCCACACAACGAGGCCCTTTATATCGATATAAAGGGCTCTTTAAACCGGTTTCTGTACTCCTCCCTGATGAGAGGAGTAGCCCTGATGAGAGGAAATCGGTATTGCCATATCAGATTACGGTTAGTATGGCTGCAAATCGATGGTATTGGCCTCCAGGCGGTATCCCACAGTGCACCATTGTGACCGCTCTGGACAGCAATCTGAACTCGGATGCACTGGCCAGGTAGACAGGAAAAGCCCCGCGAACTTTTGAATTTCATTTCCTGTTTGCCCAGCGTGGAGCTCTGATCAGCACAGGTGGCAATGCAGTCCCAAATCCAAAAAGAGCTCCAGCATGGACTGTACGGAGATACTGGATTTGATCACTGTATGGGGAGACAAATCTGTTCTATCAGAGCTCCGTTACAGAAGATGAAATGACAAAACATTTGAAAAAATCTCCAGGCTATGATAGACAGAGGCCACAGCAGGGACTCAGCACAGTGCTGCGTGACAAGCGTAATGGAAAGCCAAAGAATCAAATGGACGCTTATTGAGGGAGGGAGGGGGGACTGAGGACTCCAGCTATCCCTCAGTCCCCGCAGTCTCTGAAAAGTATTTGCATTCTTGGCTGAGCTCCCAATGCCTGAAGAGTCAAAAACATTGTCCGGGGTGGTTTAGGGTATATTTCGTCAATTTACACCTCCCCCCTCATGAAAGAAAGGGGGAAAAAATCATTTCTTGTCATTTTTCAGTGTCACCATAGGTCTATTGCATGCTGCTGGTAGATGCGGTGCTGGGGCACTGAACAGCAGCATCCCCTCCCCTTCCTTTCCTGATGGCAGACTATACAAAATGGTGGAAAACCGTCATCAGCCCGTAAGTGCTCCTGGCTGGCCTCGGTGAGGTCGGCCGGGGGCGCCTGGGTAAAAATGGGAATGACTCCCTGTCTTTCCTGGCAGACGGTACAAAATGCTGGGTAACCGTCCTTATCATAGCAGCTGGAGCCTGAGCTCAGTCAGGCCCCCCGGCCCCTTTTGTGTCTAAAGAAAAGATTCTGTACTCCCTGGACTATCATAGCAGCGGGAGGCTGGGCTCCTCTCCCCTGCACCCTTTAATGTCCTGCCTGGACTATCATAGCAGCTGGAGGCTGCCTCCCCCTCATTTTATCTCGCTAAAAAGTCAAGTGTTTCTTATTCCTGCATTCATTATTACTTCATCACGCAAATGGGGGGACACTGCCATGGTAGCCCAGGAGGGGTGTGGGAGGAGGGAAGCAACGGGTGAGGTTGTTGCAGGGGCACCACCTAGAATGGCATGCAGCTCATCATTTATGCGAGATCTCTGGGGCTCTGATCCGGAGCAGCTGTGCTCTCTGGCTCTCTAGTAGACTTGCCCTATATTTTAGGCAGGACTGACTCTGTTTTTAGACAAAACATAAAGAAGGGAATGACCCGGGGAGTCATTCCCATTTTTGTCCATGCGCCCCCGGCCGACCTCAGTGAGGCCAGCCAGGAGCACCCATGCCAGCAACAGACGGTACAAAATGATTGATAACTGTCATTGCCACTTTCCAATTGCAAACGGTACAAAACGATTGATAACTGCCATCTCATTGCCAATTTACAATGGCAGACAGTGCAATAGGGATGGTAACCATCTCTGCTACCTTGCAAAGGCAAATGAATGCTGCTGTGTAGCATTGCAGTACCGCCTGGGTCAGCAGCATCCAGTACACATACGGTGACAATGACAAAAGGCAAAACAGGCTCCATGGTTGCTATGCTATGGTGTCTGCCAGGGCAATCCAGGGAAAAAGGGCGTGAAATGATTGTCTGCCGTTGCTTTCAGGAGGAAGGATTGAGTGATGACATTTACCCAGAATGACCCGTGACACTGTTTCTGCACCATCATGGGATTTCAACCCAGAATTCCAATGGGCAGGGGAGCCTGTGGGAACTATGGGATAAGCTACGGGATAGCTACCCACAGTGCAATGCTCCAGAAATCGATGCTAGCAGTGGGATCACACAAACAAGTGGTGGGATCATCTCATCATGCATGTCTGGGATGATGAGCAGTGGCTGCAGAACTTTCAGATGAGGAAAGCTACATTCATGGGACTGTGTGAAGAGCCTGCCTCAGCCCTGTGGTGCAAGGACATGAGAATGAGAGCTGCCCAGTTGTTGGAGAAGCGTGTGGCAATTGCACTGTGGAAACTGGCTACTCCAGACTGCTAACAATCAGTTACTAACCAGTTCGGAGTGGGAAAGTTGACCGTTGGACTCATACTGATGAAAGCATGCAGGGCCATTAATTGCATCCTGCTCCAAAAGACCATGACTCTGGGCAATGCGTGTGACATTGTGGATGGCTTTGCACAAATGGGCTTCCTTAACTGCGGAGGGGTGATAGATAGCACACATATTCCAATTCTGGCACCAGACCACATAGCCACCAACTACATTAATCAGAAGGGGTATATCTCGGTGGTTCTCCAGGCGCTTGTGGATCACCGTGGCCATTTCACGGACATTAATGCAAACTGGTCCAGAAAGGTGCATGACACATGCATCTTTCAGAACACTGGCCTGTTCAGGAAGCTGCAAGCAGGGACTTTCATCCCGGACCAGAAGATCACCATAGGGGAAGTCGAAATGCCCACTGTGATCCTGGGAGGCCCTGCGTACCCCTTAATGCTGGGCTTATGAAGCCATACATGGGGCACCTTGACAGCACCAAGAAGCGGTTCAACAACAGGCTAAGCAAGTGCAGAATGACTGTTGAGTTTGCTTTTGGCCATTTAAAGGCCCACTGGTGCTGCCTATATGGGAGGCTGGACCCGGCTGATGACAATATTCCTATGCTTATAGCCACGTGCTGTACGCTCCATAATATTTGTGAAGGAAGAGTGAAAGCTTCACTCGCTGGACTGCTGAGGCTCAGTGCCTGGAGGCTGAATTTCAACAGCCAGAGACCAGGGCTAGTAGAGTGGCGCAGCGCAGGCCCATAAGGATCAGGGATGCTTTGAGGCAGCAATTTGAAGCTGAAAGCCACTAATATTTGTTGCTATGCTCGGGAGTGCAGTGCTTGTAATGCTAGGAGGTGATTGTGATTGGTGCAGATGATGCACTGTGAAGGTTTAAGAAAACTGCCTGTTGATTTGGAGGGCTCTGTTTGCTTTCAGTTAATGGAATAAAGATGGCTTTCAAACCAAAACAATTCTTTTATTAAAAAACAACCACCAGAGGTTAGAGAGACAAACAAAAGATCACATCAGCACTGTGGAGGATGGGGGGAGGGAGGGTCCCAGGAGGAGGTGGGGTCCTGGGATGGTTAAAGATTTGTGTATGTCCAGGTATCATATGCAACCTTGTCCTTTGGAGTACAGTGCAGCAGGTACTGTACTTCAGTGCAGAGGGACAGGGGTTGAGTGCAGTGGGTACTGGGAGTCCCCAGGGCTGGACTGCGATGGGGCAGGAGTGGAATGCAGCAGGTTCAGACTGGAGCCAGCATGTTGATAAGAGTGTGTTGGCAGTGTCTGGGGGGCGCATGGGAAAGTGTTTTGTGATAGCGGCTGCAGGGGAGGGTGGGGGCAGAGCTGCTCAGTTTGCAGTGCTAGTAGTGCCTGGAGTGTGTCCGCGTGGCGCTCCATAACCTTTAAGAGCCGCTCCCTGGCTTCATTCTGGCACACCACGTTCTCCTTTTGGTCCCTCTTCTTGCTGTCCTGTCACTCCTTCAATTCTTGTTTTTTGTCAGTGGAGTGCATCATGACATCACGCAGAAAGTCCTCTTTAGTTCTTCGTGGCCGCTTTCTAATTCTGTGCAGTCGTTCAGCCGGTGATAAAGAGGGAGGCTGGGCTCCCAAGGTCATATCTGTGAAGCCAAAATGCAACATTTTACCAAAGCAGTATTGTTTGCAACACACAGATCACTGATTCAGTGATTTAAAACACAGCCACTATTCACATACCTGTCACTGACTGGCTGACCTCAAGCAAGCGCACATGAGCCACAAGACCCCCAAAATGGTTAGTAACTGCATGGGAAATCAGTGTTCCAGGACTGTACTGTACACATGGCACTTGGGGATAGCCAGCACTGTGGGGGGGAGCTTATAATCATTACTGTCCCCACATTTTCCACAGGCTGTGTTCATTATGGAAGATATCTCACTGCTGAGGGTGGGCAGGGAATCAAGGGAGGGTCTTCTCCAAGACTGTGGCTTCCGCCCTGGCCCTTATGCAGCTCGCCTGTGTGCAGCAATGGTCCCACCCCCAGTGATGGCAGAGTGGCACAGGAAGGTTACCCTTAATGAGGCAAGAAAAAAAGCAGCTCTGCCAGAGAACCTGCGGCAGCGGATTGCCCAGTATCTCCATAAGAGTTTCGTGGAGATCTCTGAGGCAGATTCCCGTGAATTGAAGGAGTCAATCAACACCCTGTTCCACCGCTCAGACTAGGCATGTGGTGGTACGCGCATCATACAGACACAAGCCTGCTTTCTGCAACCTCCTGCCCTCAACAACTTGCTTCAGCGATTCCCAAAATCAAAGCCACTTACCAGGGTCTCCTCTCCTCTTTGCACTTTGCCAAGCTCCGACAGCTGTGACTGGCTAGCCTCCTCCGGGGTACAGAGCTCCTGGCTGCATGCATCTCTTACCTCTGAGTCGTCCTCTGCCTCTGGGTTCCCTTCCCCCTCCACATCCTTGTCCAAGATTTCCTCCTCCTGACTTGGTCCATTCTTGACTGGCACGTGAGCCACGGAAGTATCCACAGTGGCCATTGCAGAGGAGGTGGGGTCACCACCGAGTATCGCATCCAACTCTTTGTAGAACCAGCAGCTCCTGGGAACAGCACTGGAATGGCGGTTTGCCTCCTGCACCTTGTGGTAGGCATTCCGCAGCTCCTTCACTTTGACCCTGCACTGCAGTGTGTCCTGGTCATGGCCCCTTTCTGTCATGCATCATGAAATCTGTCTGTTGGTATCATAATTCCTATGGCTAGAGTGCAGCTGAGAGGGGACAGCTTCCTCTCCCCAAATGCTGATGAGGTCCAGCAGCTTGGCACTGCTCCAAGAGAGGTATTGCCTTGTTCATGGAGCAGGCATGGTCACCTGGAAAGATGCGGTAAGAGCACTGCATGCGTCACCAAGAAAACAGGAAGGGTACTTTCAAAATTCCCAAGGAATTTAAGGGGTGGGGCTCACGGTTGGTCACCTGAGGGCAAGGCAGTAGAGTTCAAACCAATGAGCAGAGAGGCAAGAACAGGCATTGTGGGACACCTCCCGGAGGCCAAATGCAGTGCTGTAATCAGCCAGGGTGTCTACACTGGCACCATGGTGCTGTAGTCCCGGCGCAGGAAGCTGTACGCCTCTCGTCAGGGTGCTGTTTTTACAGCGCTGCAACTACTCAGTTTCTGTGCTCTAAGTGGCTTGGCAGTGTGTACACCTCAGGAGTTACACCACAGAAAGCTGCTTTACTGCGCAAAAACTTGCTAGTGTAGACAAGGCCTATGGCTTTCCATCTCTGGGGAGAAGATTGTAATTGTGTTGCTCTTGGTTACCCCTAGCAGCCTATTAAAGCAATTCATCCTGAAAGCAGTATATTGAATCATGGCACGCAATGTCAGTCGGGGCTAAGTAAAATGTTCCAAACAGTCTGCAGCTGAGAATTGTTTAGTAATTCGGGGGTGGGGGGTGTGAAGCCTTTTCTAGGATAGCTTCTACCAAGAGTTCATGTGACTTTTCTCAGTGGTTTAAAAAAAAAAAAGTTAGGGAAAAATCATCTTTCATTACAGAACACGTAGCATTTGCTATTTCCAGATTCAAAAGTAAAGAATTGGAGACAGACGTTGTGGAGCTGACACACTTGTTACTCATCTACTCATGCCCCTTCTCTCTCATTTTTTCACTGTAGGAACAAAACTGAACACAAAGACATCACTAATGTTGTTCTTATAGTAAGCATTGGGTGTGTGTAAGACTTACAGATTGATAGTTGGAAAAGGAATTTAGATTTAGTGTGAGACTTTTCTAAAGGGGGTGCTGTCCATCTGAGTGTCCACATTTCTTAAAAACTCCTGGGGTTGGAATCTCTGGGTCCATCTGTTCTTTACTTCCTTCTATGGTTCTGTTCTGTAAGGTAGACGGAGGGTGGAGAGAGTGTTAATTTCATTTCTTGCCTCATGATAAGTCAGAAATGAGGGGAGAAAAAGGAGAGGCTGGCACATGAGAAATTGGAGTACTTTATTGTGGTTTCAAGTATCAGAGGGGTAGCTGTGTTGCGTCTGACGAAGTGGGTATTCACCCGCGAAAGCTCATGCTCCAAAAAGTCTGTTAGTCTATAAGGTGCCACAGGATTCTTTGCTGCTTTTATTGTGGTTCTAACCAGGAGAGAGAGAGAGAGAGAGAGAGAGACACTCTGTTCATCTTGGTTGGTAGATCTGAGTTAAAGGAACCAAAAGTTTATGGAAATAGGTATTTTTACTTAGGTTATTTGTTTCAGATGTTACATTCAAGTGATGTCAGACAAATATTCAAGAGTGAATAACCTGGCAGAAACATATTGCAGTCTTCATCTGAATTGAAATTTAGATAAAATGAGTACCCCATAGGTCACACAAAATGTAATGTACTTCCAAAATGGAGTACCAGTGTCCACACAGGGTGCTATTCCTCATCATCTATTCCAGGCTATTTCATGGTATAGACAAGGCATGCTAGAATGTTTACTTGACGTCTGGACTTTAATTTTAATAAATACATAAATGCATACGACTCTTTGAGAAAGATTTGCATAGCTTTAAAATCAAACGTACATTTGCAGAACATAATGCAGTAATTATCGTTCTTTTAAACCATTTGTGATCTAGATTAGTTTTCAAGCAGCTATTCAGTGGAATGTAAATAGACAGCTCGGGGAAGATTTAATGAGAATCCTTAAGCTTACAGAAATAACTTACATACACAGCTAATTGCATTCATCCTGTATGTAAAATGACCAGATCTTAAAAATAAAATTGGGACATTTTTGTGGTGACACTTCTTAAAGTCATGAAATAGTTAAACAATAAAAGTACTTTAGCTGTGCTGCAGTCATTACTGCAAGCATCTGACTCAACAGCAACACATCCCTCTCTCAGAATGGAGGATTTTGCCCCCCAGTAAATTAGCGTTCTGAACTAGCTGATAAAACACTGAACACGTCGAACATTCATTCTAAGCAAAAAAACAATTTTGATAGGATCCATGCTTATTCAGTTATTTCCTCACTCCAGATATTTCATAACATCAAATACTCATTCAACTTAGACTGTTAATTGTAAGCAGAGTAAATTCTGCTCTGAATAGTACGTCTAGATCGAGGTGGGCAAACTCTTTGGCCCGAGGGCCACAACGGGCTTGCAAAACTGTATGGAGGGCCAGGTAGGGAAGGCTGTGTCCCCCCCAACCAGCCTGGCCCCTGCCCCCATCTGCCCCACCCCGACTACCCACCTCAGAACTCCCGACCCATCCAACCCCTCCCCCCGATGCCTGTCCCCTGACCGCCCCCCAACCTCCGCCCCATCCAACTGCCCCCTGTCCCCTAACTGCCCCTGGGCACCCCTTGCCCCTTATCCAACCCCTTGCCCCTTACCATGCTGCTTGGAGCGGCAGAAGCTTGCAGCTGTGCAGCCCAGCCAGAGCCAGACATGCCACCCAGAGTGCTGGTGGGTGCGGCTGCAGGGGACGAGGGATAGCAGGGAGGGGCTGGGGGCTAGCCTCCCCAGCCGGGAGCTCGGGCCAGGCAGGAAGGTCCCATGGGCCACATCTGGCTCACGAGCTGTAGTTTGCCCAACTCTGGCCTAGATGAACATTTTGTGGCTATAAAAAAAAGTTTGAAATAAAAAGTTGGAAAATAATAGGTTTACTGAAATGTAAGACATCATATGGGTTTGCACAATGCACTCCTAGCATTTGTCGTGAAATTTTTTTGCAAAATTTAGTACATCAGAAATAAATGGAAATTGCCTCTAGTTGCCCCATATTTTTAGAAGTGACTAGTGATTGTTGTGTGCCTCAAATTCGTGGGTGTCCAGCTCGAGACTTCAAAGAGCCTTAATTTTCAGAGGGTTAGTGGTCAGCACTTCTGGAAAATTGGCAACCCAAAATCACTTCACTACTTAAAATCTTGGCTCCTATACAGCATTAACAAAATACACATTTTTCGAAAAAGCTCTAGTCCAGGGTATTTCAGTGGAGCTTAAAGATGTGGTTCCTTTTTGCCTCCTCTAATATTTCTACTTAAAGATTTCAACTAATGGCAGGAACATAGCAAGCCCCTCCCACAGTTTCACGTGAAATACTAGAGATTATGGTATAGTGATGCTGCTCCAGTGTGCTAAGGAATGACTAGATACAGCTCACGGGTAGGCAACTGTGGCACACATGCTGAAGGTGGCACGTGAGCTGATTTTCAGTGGCACTCACCCTGCCGGAGTCCTGACCAGTGGTCCGGAGGGCTCTGCATTTTAATTTAATTTTAAATGAAGCTTCTTAAACATTTTAAAAACCTTATTTACTTTACATACAACCATAGTTTAGTTATATATTATAGACTTATAGAAAGAGACCTTCAAAAAACGTTAAAATGTAGTACTGGCTCATGAAACCTTAAATTAGAGTGAATAAATGAAGACTCAGCACACCATTTCTGACAGGTTGCTGACCCCTGATATAGCTAGTACAAGTGGTGTCATTTAATCATTTCACTAGAAAATTACCCTTTCCAGGAAAATAGTTACATGTAATCCACTTGAACACATAATAGGGATCTGTGTTAACAAAGAACAGTGAAACTGGATATTGAAGTTGCATCAGGCCAGTGCATTAAATATTATCAAGCCAATATGAAGGCTTGGGCTTAGCTGACCTGGCTTTTTAATGAGCATTGCTTTGCTGTTACATCATTTTTTGTGCTCTTATGACAACTCAATGTCTGTCTGTATATAAACAATGTTGCAGAAGGTATTAAGGTAGTTTAAAAGGTGTAAATAATTATATAATACGAAAATTATGCAATTGGAGGAGAAGATGCCCTACATTTCCCTATATGGGTTAAAAAAATTGGTTACTTTAACTTAGGTTAGACAGCATGTGGTAGAAGGATTGTGATGCTTTGGGGTTCACCCAGACTGGTAAGGGGTTCTGTCACTGCCTGCCCTGTAACCTAGGTGCTGTGCAGCTTTGGCTCAGAATCCTGACACCAGCAGCCTGCTCACAGCATCCTCACACTAACTTCCACCACACTGGCTGTTCCTTTCAGGGTCACACCAATAACCCTTCTAGTCCCAAGTCTCCCCTGCAATGTCCAGTCCCATTCCCATGCCACAGAAGTTAAATTTGCTGCCTCCAAACTGACAGCACACATCAGCCTGTTAACGTAGGACTTGAGTACCCAGAAAGATAAAAGAGAAAATAATGAAATGATTTGCAAACACCTAGAAAACAGTACAGTGATAAGTAACAGCCAACATAGATTGGTTAAGAAGAAATCACGTCAAATCAACCTAATAGGTTTTTAGTTTTTTTACAGGGTAACCAGCCTTGTAGATAGAAGGGAAGCGGTCAGTGTGATATATCTTGACTTTAGTAAGGTTTTTTAAACCATCTTGCATGACTTTCCCATAAACAAACTAGGGAGATATAGCCTAGATGAGTGTTTTTCAAATGCGGCCACCGTGGCCTCCTGGGTGGTGATGGAGGAGAGGGGAGGGCACCAAGTAGGGGTTGGGCCCTGCCCCCCTCTTGAGCCACAAATGTAGGAGGAGGTGGGGCTCCGGCTTCCCGCTCCAGCCCTGGTGTGGTGAGCGGCAGGCTCTGGCCAGGGGCTCTGACTGTGGAGCTTTGGGCTCTGGGCATTGGCTTCACAGCAATGGGCTTCATCCCCCAGCCACTAGGCTTCAGGCTCTCACACACCGCCTTATCAATCCTGGCCCCTGCTGCCACTCTTGGTCCTTCACCCATCCATCCCATTGCCCCATCCCACTGCCTTCCTACTCACCTCCCCATCCAACACTTAATTTGTCCCCCAGCTTGCCAAGGCTGAGTAAGTCTGCTTCTGTGAAAAGTGATGTGCTCCCCTCTGCTTTCCAGAAGAGAAGTTCCATAGTGATGTTAAATTCAAAAGTTAACCAACTCAATTAGCCTCCGGGTTCTGCACATTCGACTGAAGTTAAAGAGCAATACAATTTTAACTCCTTCCCTTATTCACGTATTTCTGCTGCAAAATGGCAAAATAGGTAGACTTAGAGCACTAACCACCTCTAACTTTGTGTCATTAATCACTACGTGTCAAGCTCAGGTTTTCTAGAAAAAAAATCTACCTCAGTCCAAGATATAAGGACATAATGGTTCCTTCTGGTCTTAAATGCTATAAAATTACAGTACAGCAGATACAGTAACTACAGTACATTTTCTAGAGCATACAGTATTGTAAAATTCAAAAGCTTAGTACAATATGTGACGGTTGTCAGGGTACCCAGGATTCTGAGTCACCCTGTTACCCCACTTCTCGAGCATCAGACAGACTTGCCTGTGCTTAAGTGAGGGGTCAGCTTCGTGACACCATCAGAATGTTAGCTACCCATGCACTGTCCTGAGGCAATGGTAGCCCTTACTTTGCTATGCAGATGAACAGTAGGTGCACTCCAGTCTTCAAGTCCCTTTGAAGCATTCCCCTGTAGTGTCCCTTATCCACTGAACACTCATGGAAATACCAGGTCAGCTATCCCCAAGAGAACAGTGTACACACCAGTTTGTACAATTCAGCTCAGGATAAGCACTCTGCTTAATAAAACAGAACTGAGATATAGAAGCAGCAAAGAATCCTGTGGCACCTTATAGACTAACAGACGTTTTGGAGCATGAGCTTTCGTGGGTGAATACCCACTTCCTCAGATGCATGTAATGGAAATTTCCAGGAGCAGGTATATATATGCAAGCAAGCTAGAGATAACGAGGTCAGTTCAATCAGGGAGGATGAGGCCCTGTTCTAGCAGTTGAGGTGTGAAAACCAAGAGAGGAGAAACTGGTCCTGTAATTGGCAAGCCATTCACAGTCTTTGTTCAATCCTGAGCTGATGGTGTCAGGATTCAACAAAGACTGTGAATGGCTTGCCAATTACAGGACCAGTTTCTCCTCTCTTGGTTTTCACACCTCAACTGCTAGAACAGGGCCTCATCCTCCCTGATTGAACTGACCTCGTTATCTCTAGTTTGCTTGCATATATATACCTGCTCCTGGAAATTCCCATTACATGCATCTGAGGAAGTGGGTATTCACCCACGAAAGCTCATGCTCCAAAACGTCTGTTAGTCTATAAGGTGCCACAGGATTCTTTGCTGCTTTTACAGATCCAGACTAACACGGCTACCCCTCTGATACCTGAGATACAGAGAAATACATATCGTGAAAATAAGAATAGGTTTACAGCAAAAATTTGAGATAGCATGTAAGGATAATGGAAACAAAAGGTTACATATAAAATAAACTCATAAACACACTTTCTAGACTCAACTTAAACTTCATTAGATAGGAGGTTAACCCAATAGTTATCTCACCCAAAGCCTTTGCAGCCACTTCCACCAAGGTAGGCAGAGATCCCATTTTCCTGAATGTAAATGCACTGTCTGTTTACTTCCTAACTACACGATAAGGGCATCATCTTTGTCTTCTACTTATACGACCAAAGTTCACTGTCTGTATTCAGAGACTGAATAATCCTCTCTTGCTTGTTTGTCCTGTTGACTTTAATCTCTTTGATAACTTCACTATTACCTTACAATGCATAATTTACATCCAACAGACAGGTGAATAAACATCCTGTGTCTGACAGAAAACCTGTTTCTCCATCTCTGCTGTGACAAAAAGAATGTATTTTCAGTATACGTACCTAACTCCATACAGTACCTATATGTATGTTTCACAAGGATATCAGTGACAAGAGTGACTCTGGCTTTCATTTAAGACCTCATATGATGTTCTGTGTTGACCCAGAATGTACATACTAGAATTGGGATATTCTTGCCAGTTGGCATTAACGGTTTCTTGGGTCACACAATGATTTTCTGTATTTTACATGCCACGCAGCCCACTGTAGGAACCCCCCTCCCACCTAGCAATACACGTAGTGCAGGGTCTTTTCAACCTCCACACTCCAACAACTTGTTTGCTTGAAGCTAGAGAAATTGCATTCTCAGTTATGTTCCCTGACCCTAATTTTCACTAACTTTCAAACCCCAGGCAATGTCTTCCACTCCTCCATGTCAGTTTTTCACATTATTACTACATACTGTTAATTACACATAGGTTCCATGGCTGTAGAATTAGCTATTTGAGCCAGGTGTAACAGGAATCCTGGATTCTGCAGCAGTCTTGCTACAGTTGGCTATGTTTTGTTGTCTACCTTCCAACTCTTCAGTTGTGTGGGGAACACCTTGGGCACTAGTAATGACAGTTTTCTCCCTACTTCCTTGCTAATTTGTCTGAGCTCTGATCTGAAGTCTGATCAATTCAATCCTTAAGATTTTTGTCGGAACTTCAAACATGGATGCCATTGGAGACATGAAATAAAAATGGCAGAGATGACTAGTTCACTGAACCATGATCGGGGCAATAGCTTTGCTGTTCCCTGGATTAAGAACAACATAGGTTAGCTAGAAATGTCTGCGAGGACTTGTATAGACTTGAAATTTAAAGAATCTGGTAACCGTACAAGCCCCTTTATGCCAAATGGCAAAGGGCACACCCAACACCCTGTTACAATATTTAGCCAAACAGTGTCTTGTAAGGTGTCATATAACTGGTGAGACACTGGTCATTAATAAAGCTAAGATTTGTTATGGATATTTTTAGTAAAAGTCGCGGACAAGTCACGGGGATAAAAAGAAAAATTTACGGAAGCCGTGACTTGTCCGCGACTTCTACTAAAAATATCTGGGACAAAATGGGGATCTGTGGGTCCCCCCACTGCCTGAAGCTGGCAGCTGTGCAGGGGTTAGGGGTATCTATGCCACCTCCAGCTCTGGGGATCCCCACAGGCTCCCACAAGGGCTAGGAATTGCAGGGGTTCCCTGACTACCCCAAACTCGGGGGTTCCCCCACTGCCCACAGGGGCAGGGAGCTGCAGGGTACCCTTGCCACCTGTGGTGGTCCCCGGAGCTAAATCCTCTGCGGGCAGTGGGGTACCCTGCTGCTCCCTGCCCCATGGGCGGTAGGGGAACCCCCCAAGTTCGGGATAGTGGGGGAACCCCCACAATTCCCAGCCCTCCCGGGAGCCTGTGGATTCTGTGATCTCCATGACTGAATCGTAGCCTTAATCATTAACAATATTGCATGATGTATGTACAGTAATGTAAGTGTGCTGGAAATATGTTCCTTAAATGTGATCAGACTAAGCTAGGGTGACTAGATGTCCTGATTTTATAGGGACAGTCCCCATTTTGGGGGCTTTTTCTAATATAGGCACCTATTACCCCTCACCCCATCCCAATTTTTTACAGCTGCTATCTGTTCACCCTAGACTAGCACTCAAAGTAGAGCATATAAACAGGTTTGTCCTAGACAAAGAAATGTGGATTCACCAGTCTACCAAGTTGTGGTATCTCATGCAGAGCGAAGAAAATTCACACAGTCAACAGAGCTGCAAACAAGTCAGGAATCTCCTTTATTCTTTCCTACTACCCCCTTATATAGTTAAGTCTGGTTACATAAGAACCAATCATGCGGGCTAACATCATACATGCCAGCAATCTAATTGGACAAAAAGAAAAATCACGCGCTTACCATGCCTCTAATCACCCGATTGGCCAACCGCAACGACGCAATCCCCGACCACACAAAGAACGATCTACAGCCTCTTCCCCTCTCTTCTCCCGAAGCAATCGCTCTGTGTGAGACACAGAAAACAAGCGGATCCGAGGCGCGAGCTGCAGCCCGGACCGGCCCCCCCAGCGCCCCCCGCCACAGCCACAGGGCTCTGGCCGAGGAGGCAACGGGCACTCACGCGTGGCAGCTGCCGCCCACCTCTGCCTGCGGAGCGCCCCGCGCAGAGACCCACAAATACCTGAGACCAGAGTGGGAGCGGCGCTGAGCCCGGCCGCCTGGCCGGGGCCCCAGCAGTGCCCGGTGCCCGAGTGTATGAGAGGGAGCGAGGAGCGGGGGCCACGGCCCGAGCCACTCGCCTCCTCTCCCGGACGGCGGCAGCAGAGAGACTGGCCCGGGGGGAAGCAAGGGGGCAGCGAGGAGGCGGCAGCTCCACGCAAAGAGCCCGGACACAACCCCGGTCCAGCGCCGCACCCCATCCACCTAGATCAGTGTAGGGAGGATAAGTCCCCACACCAAGTCAAGCTTTGTAAGCCAGAGACAATGAAAATACAATGCACATCAGCATAGGAGAATTTTATCTGGTGATACACTTCAAAGGCATACATTTGAAAGGTTTACTGGACTATTAGGCATGAAAAGAACCCCTCAGTTATCCATCACTTAAGGGACAAGAGGCCAGTGCTTTTGGAATCTGTGTAAATGTAGATCCTTCAGCCAGAGTGGAGTAAAGATAGAACTGGTTGTAGACGAGAAACTGCCTAAGACCAGGATTATAAACTGCCAAGTTTTAGACACTAGAAAGCATATTTTTATTTTTGTTTGTAATCATGTTTCTTTTCTCTTGGTTAGTATTACAGTAACTCCTCACTTTAAGTCTTCCTGGTTAATGATGTTTCATTGTTACGTTGCTGATCAGTTAGGGAACATGCTCATTTAAAGTTGTGCAATGCTCCACTCTTACGTTGTCTGGCTGCCTGCTTTCTCCACAGCTGGCAGCCTCCCTATGCTCCCCCTCCCCACAGCACCTCCCGCCCACCAGCAGACCCTGTGGATCAGCGCCTTCCCCCTCCTCCCCCGCCAGCTGCCCGGCAATCAGCTGGCATGCGGTGTTTTGGGAGCAGGAAGGAGGGGGGAGGAATGAGGACTTGGCGTGCAGGCTCCTCCTCCCTTCCCAACGCTGCAAGCCAGCTGATTGCCCCGGATAGGAGGGAGGGGGGAGGAGCGAGGACTCAGCGTGCAGGCTCCTCCCTTCCCTGCCTCCCGAACGCTGCAAGCCAGCTGATTGCCCTAGGCAAGAGGGAGGGAGGAGGAACAAGGACTCGGCGTGCAGGCTCCCCCTCTCTTCTGCCCAGGGCAATCAGCTGGCTTGCAGTGTTCAGAAGGGAGGGGAGGGAGGAGGGAGGAGCAAGGATGCAGCATGGGAAGTATAGGGGGAGGAGATGGGGGGGAAGAAGAGGCAGGTCCAGGACGGGGGCTTGGGGGAAAGGGGAGAGTGGGTGGGCTAAGGGTTGAGCCCCCCACCGCTGGTGCTTGCAGAGTAGGGGAAGCTGCCACTGCTGTGCAACGTGTTTCTCCTAGCCTACAGCACCTTCAGCCTCCTTGCCTATGTCATCTGCAGTGCCAGTGGGCTGTGCCTGTGTAGGGTAAGGCAGGGGCACCTCCCAACTATAGTACAGTACCTGTATTAAATTGCTTGTTTAAAATGTATATGCCTTTTGTCTGGCAAAAAAAAATATTTCCCTGGAAGCTAATCCCCCCTCTTTACATTAATTCTTATGGTGAAATTGGATTCGCTTAACATCGTTTCACTTAAAGTTGCATTTTTTAGGAACATAACTACAACGTTAAGTGGGGAGTTACTATACTTAATGTATGATGCCGTGAGCTAGTGAGGAAATCTCTCCCTCTGGCCTGTTTTATTTGTAATTCAGAATAACCAACTTATTATCCATATTTTGCTTTCAGTGAGCTCAAGGATATTTCAAAGTTTTGGGGAGAAATGGCTTATTGTAGAGGTCATTGCGGGCTGGCACACCATATGAACTGCTGTACTGGAACAGACCAATTCTCCATCAAATCTAGTATTCTGTCTCTGACAGTGTCGTAGACTAGATGTGTTCTAGGAAGGCACTTTGTATGCTTTCTTGCATTTTTATAGAATAACCTGCGCATTAGGGCAGTATGTTTCTTCCTAAGTTTATGTGGTTGGCTTATTTTATGATGCGGGTTTGTATCTCTTCAATTTTGATCCTACATAATGTAACTGCAGACAGGATATTCCTGATGCTACAGCTTATAGAAAAGTCTCAGTGACGGGTTGGATCACAGAAACCCCATTTGGGACTGCCACCTGATGTGCCTAGACTACCTCTGAACCTGTTTTCCCTGCCAGCTTGGAACTTTGGTCCCTTGCCTGGTTTGAGCCAGACACGCTTGCCTGCTGCAAACACAGATCCAAGTCTGAATCACATCCCCTGCAAGCTGCAGGCTTAACTGAAAACAGCTTAAGAAGTGCTCCTGTCTCTAGCACTCAGCTACCAAGCTCTCAGTGGGGTCCAAACCCCAAATAAATCCATTTTACCATGTATTAAACTTCTACAGTTTTATATAAACTATATGCCTTCTGTAACACTGATGGAGAGATATGCACAGCTGTTCCCTCCTGGGTATAATTAATACTCTGGGTTAATTAATAAATGATTTTATTAATATTGGAGACATACCTCTCATAGAACTGGAAGGGACTCCACAAGGTTATTGAGTCCAGCCCCCTGCCTTCACTAGCAGGACCAAGTACTGATTTTACCCCAGATCCCTAAGTGGCCCCCTGAAGGATTGAACACACAACCCTGGATTTAGCAGGCCAGTGCTCAAACCACTGAGCTATCCCTCCCCGCAAATACAAAAAAGTAGGATTTAAGTGGTTCCAAGTAATAACAGACAGAACAAAGTGAATTGCCCAGCAAAATAAAACAAAACACACAAGTCTAAGCCTAATACAGTAAGAAAACAGATAAAATCTCACCCTCAGATGTTTCAATAAGCTTCTCTCACAGACTGGATGCCTTCCTAGTCTGGGCACAATCCTTTCCCCTGGTGCAGTCCTTGTTCTAGCTCAGGTGGTAGCTAGAGGATTTCTCATGACTGCAGCCCCCTTTGTTCTGTTCCACCCCTTTATATAGCTTTTGCACAAGGCAGGAATCCTTTGTCCCTCTCTGGGTTCCCACTCCTCCTTCTAAATAGAAAAGCTGGATGGATGGATTCCAGTTCACGTGACATGATCACGTCACTGTAAGACTTCATTACCCACTTGCCAGAACACACACGTACAGGAAGACTTACAAGTAAACCATCTACAGTCAATTGTCCTGGTTAATGGGAGCAATCAAGATTCCAAACCACCATTAATGGCCCACATTTTGCATAATTACAATAGGGCCTGAGTTATATTTCATATTTCTAGTTTCAGATACAAGAACGATACATTCATACAAATAGGATGACCACACTCAGTAGGTTATAAGCTTTGTAATGATATCTTACAAGAGACCATTTGCATGAAGCATATTTCAGTTATATTATATTCACTCATCAGCATATTTTCATAAATTCATATAGCATGCAACCTCAGTCATCCTCTCAATCCTGCTAATCCGTTGGCCTCTCATGTGCCAGTAGCTCCACAGGTTAGACATTATGCAAATTATGTTCTCCTCTCAAATCTTAATTTCTTGTTAATTTCATTGTGCCTTCATTGCTTCCAAGCAGCATGGGTGATGATCCTGCCAGATTTCACAGTAATTACTTAACACTTTTACAGCACCTTCACCGACACAGATCTCAAAATTCTTAAATAAGTTTATCCTTGCAACACCTCTGTCTCTGGAGTATTATTCCCACTTTTATAGATTGGAACCTCGTGTTAGAGTAAAGTGATTGGCCTAAGACTGCATGGGAAGTTTGTGGCAGAACTGAAAACAGAACCTCCGTTACCCAAGTCCAAGTGTGTTTGGGCTCAAAGACCATCCTCCCCGTTTAAGGCTTTGTCTTCATCAATTCAAGATTTTTGTTTTTTTATTTACAGTGAAAAAACAAGTGATAGAATTTTACAGTGAGCTAAGTGGAGACAAAGCACTGGAGGTGTTTAGCTACCTCAAGGTAAACAAGGTCTGCATTATACCTGCGTCTGGGCTTGACCTCACCTAGAAAACACGACAGTAAAATGAAAGTGCCTTGTCTCCTGTTTCTACAGATGGATAGTAACACACAGTAATTATCACCTGGTGCTAAAAAACACAAAAACCCTTTTCCTGTCAGTGAGCCTTCACAAGTAGGGATGAAGATCTTGACAACTTATTTAGGAGGCACTCTGAAAGCATACAGAAAGATGTGAAGGTGGTGGCCTATCAGGTTGCATTCTTCCTTTTGAGAATATATTGAAAGAGAGTTTCAGCAGTGTATTAAGGGTTACGTTGGCTTGAATTTCTTTCAGGGAATAAAAAAAAAAAAAAAACCACTTAGATCCTGACCTGCAGCAATTAAATCTCATCATTTAACATGGGTCTGTTGGTCCACCTCAATTCCATTTCATCTATCCAAAATAGTAATCCTGTGTTTCATTACACAGCTGCTGCATTTCAGTGATGGATGAAGTGGTGCCCTGTGTACAGTACCTATTAGTAAGCACTTGGAGAGTTTTGAAAGGCAAGCACTATAGATCTGCATAGCGGTAACATTAGTGCTCTGCAGAGTTCAAAGAAAAGCATGAAACAGAACTAAATGTGGTATTGTTCTTGGCATTTTGAAAGCATAGGATTTGTCCTACTGGATTTGATCACTGGTCCAGCACTGGCCAGTGGGAAAAGAAACCTTATCATTCATGCACACAACAGATCATCTCCAGCACTGACTGTATCTAACATGTGGCTTTGTCTTTTCCAGACAGCGCAGACAGTGCTACTCGTGGTAGCTGTATTCTTGATTTCCTGGCTGCCACACCACATCATCACCATGTGGGCAGAGTTTGGTCAGTTTCCCCTGAACAACATCTCCTTCACTTTTCGCATCATCTCTCACTGCTTAGCCTATGGGAACTCTTGCATTAACCCCATCATCTATGCTTTCCTCTCTGAGAACTTCCGCAAGGCTTGCCGGCAAGTCTTCACCTGCAAGTTCCTCCTGCAGCCAGCTCCGGCTGAGAAGCTTGTGAGAATACGCATGGAGAACTTTTCTACAACACACTCAACGACTAATGTGTGACCTTGGCATAAAACATGAAAATGCATTTCAGCAGAGTCTACTGGAAAAACAGAGAAGATGGGGAGAGTAAAGGGGGCCCCGCTTGTATAGATGAGATTCTGGAGCAGAGTGCCTCAAGAGTGACTCATTCATCATGTCAATAGAATCACGAGCCATTCCTTAATGCAGTTGTTAGCATACTTCACACAGGAACAGCCAATCCAGTTGTGGCTCGCTAATCACTAGATTCTATACAGCAGCAGTCCTCAGACACACCACACAAGCTCCTAAATACTTCCAGATTCATACAAAGAGGCTGAGGCATAAGTTTAGCTGGAAGGTGGAGTTTTATCTGATAAGAAAATAATCCAGTTCAGTGTCCTTCAAAGAGCAGTTAAACTGATGGGGCTGAATATAAACGGAGGTGTGGTTTATTAGTGATAAAGTATTTGGAGCGATTGCTTGAAGTAGTTCGGAAAATGTTTTGTTGCAAAGTCTCTAATGCTACTATTGTATCTTAAATCACATCTGGATGTCAGTGTTTCTAGTGTATGTGAACTGGATTTATTTTTAATTACTTTGCTGTGACTGGGTCTCCATTCTTCACAACAGGTTTTCCTAGCCCTCGACAGAGTAAAAGAGCTCATGTAACCGACCAGAGTCACAAATTATGTCTCAGAGGTCTGAGTATTTGTATTTGTCTGCTCCTTATTGCTCTGTATATTTCCTGGTTTGAATGTTAGTACCAATTACATTCAGGAAAACATCATCAATCATTGTCTCTAATGCTGGTCTGTTTAATACCAGTGAGATGGAGAGCACAAGATTTAAAACTAAAACTCTTAGAAGAGTATACTGTTAAGTGTCAGTGTCTTTCTGTTCAAAGGTTTTGTTGGTACACATCCTGTGAGCATGCCTTGCCAAACCATCAACTGTATCGTAGCAACCATTGTTTTGAGGCCTTTGAACTGAGCATTATTGCTGTATGAACCTGGTGTTTGTAAATATACAAAGTGCCATGCTAGTTCATTTTTTACACTGTACGGCTGAAAATTGTATTTTATTCTTTGTTATGTAATTTGAAAACTATTGCATTAAATGTTGTGTTCTGCAATTCAGATTGAGCTGTGTTGAAATGACCCAAGAGAAGGGTAATCTGCTCAAGGGACTGGCAATGTTTCATAAAAAGGATTTTATTTTAACTATCACCTTTATTAAGGTTTCATGTATGGTTTTCAAAGGGTTAATAAATGGTTTATTGATTAACCTATGTGCCAAACAGGTTGCTTTTAACTAAATAAAAAGCTTCTACTGCTATAATCATAACATATACCAATGTCTGTAACATGGTTATAACACCTGTCAATCACTTAACCCTTTACAGTTTATACCTTAATATGTGAGAAAAACATCCTTCATAAATTTACTGGGATCTTAAGACCACACCAAGAAACCAAACCAAGGCTCTCTTCACTTTCCCTCATCATAACCTGAGGGCAGAATTATCTTTTCTGATCCACATAGTGGATACCTTATTACATTTCTTTGCTCATTTCTTTTTAAGAACTCTTGATCAAAGAAATGTGTGTAATAAGGAAGAAAGAGCATTATCTAGTAGTGGCAGCATGGGACTGGAAGTCAAGAGTCAAAACTCATGTAAACGGAAAGAGTCTGGGTAGCTCAATTTCCCCTGTAACATGGGTTCAACTTCAAGAGCCTTAGCTAATATACTATGTACTATACACAACCAAGATTTGCAACAGTGGAAAATGATGGATTTTGTCCTGAGAACTTAATTCCACAGTGAGACGTTTAGTCCATTGTGTGCAATATCTACATAATGGGAAGATGATTGAAACTCTGGTATCACAAATCCAAAACAAAGAGTAAAAAGTCTGCTCCATCTGCTCAGCTGGTAGACACAGCCATTAAACCTAAGAGGGACAACACATTCCATTAGACTGGTGCCAACTGAATATATAAGCTAATGAAGTAAGCTGCTACAATATAGCTTTGTCCTTTGTCTTGTATTAGATCAAAGACATTTAGATACCACATGAATTTCAGAATATGTCTCCCTTTCTCAGTGAACATCTGACAATAGACTTTAATAGAGAATCAGGCACTAATGAAGTGTCAGCGTTTTGCCTTCAGAGGCATGTAATTGTCCAAGCAAATAAATATACAGCCTCCCTCTTTAGCATCAGACATTCTAATGCTGATGATACATCGGTCCTGTACAACAGGACTTGTAATCTTTTAATGGAGCACAAAGCACTGGAAACAGGAATCTGAAAAGGAGGAGATGTTTGAAACCAAATAACAGAATCTAAGGCCAGAAGGGACCTCCAAATGATCTTTCTAATCTGATCTCCCGTGTATCAGAGACCACTAACACCTTCTAGCATCTGCACACTAAGCCAGCAACAAAAATTAGATCAAGTTAATTACACCCCAAAGAAGACTAAACTATTATGTCCCACAGGCGGAGAATAGGAGGGACTGAGGAGCACCAATGCTGGAGGCATTGCAGTAACAAGGGATTAAATGAGATATACTCAGACGATCCTGACAAGCAACCCATGCACTAACCTGCAGAAGGTGGTGAAAACGCCCCGCAGGTCACTGCTAATCTCACCTGAAGGAAAATTACTTCCCAGCTTCACATATGGCGATCAGTTAGATCCTGAGCATGCAAGCAAGAACCAGTCAGCTAAGCACCTGAGTGTGTGACTGCTCACTACCACCTCAGCACACCAGCCCACCCCATCTAGTGCCAGCTGTGGCCACTTGATGTGTCAGAGAATGGAGATAACTCCAGCATGTAGGTGATGGGCTGAAGCATGAGATTTTAGGATCAGACATAAACCAGACATAAACCTCAGGGCTGCCTCCCACCATCACAAGCCACCTTATCAAACATTTCCACTCTAAATTCGTCCAGCTGTCTCTAAACTAGTTAAGTTGTTTGCCCCCACAACTCCTCTGAGGAGGCTACTCCAGAATTTCACTCTTCTGATGGTTAGAAACCTTCTAATTTCCAGCCTGAATTTGTTCATGACCAGTTTATACCTATTTGTTCTTATGCCAACATCATCATTTAGCTTTAAAAGTTCTTCACTATCTCTGAGGTTTATCCCCCCAATGTATTTATAGAGACCAATTATATCCCCTCTCAGCCTTCTTTTTGCTAGACTAAACAAGCCATACTCTTTCCAGTCTCCTAAGAGGGGCCTTCCATTCCCCTGATCATAAGTAGTCCTTCTCTAAATTTGTTCCAGTTTGAATTCATATTTCTTGAACATGGGTGACCAGAACTGTACACACTATTCCAAATGAGGTCTTACCAGTACCTTATACAACAGCATTAATACTTTCCTATCTTTACTAGAAATGCCTTCCATGCTACATCGTAGTTTGCCCACACCTGTCCTAAGGCCTATGGGACCGTACTGCCTGGCCCCTCAGCTCCCTGCCAGAGAGCCTAGTCCCTAGGCCCTCCACCACTGTCCCTGCTCTCCCGCAGCCATGCCGTTGCATGGGCCACGCTCTGGCCCACTGCTCCTGCTGAGCAGTGTTGGGAGTGCAGCTGGCTCTGGCTGGGTGTCACGGCTGCAAGCTCCTGCTGCTGGTAAGGGGGTGGAGAGCAGGAGGGTTGGGTAAGGGGACGGGGGGTCCCGGGGGACAGTCAGGGGGAAGGGGGCGGTTGGATGGGGTGGAGGTTCCGGGGGGGCAGTCAAGAGATGGGGAACAGGGAGGGTTGGGAGTGGGAGTCCCGGGGGGCCTGTCAGGGGGCAAGGATGTGGATAGAGGTCGGGAGGGCGGACAGGGAGCAGGGAGGGTTGGATAAGGGGGTGGGATCCCAGGGGGCAGTTAGAGGCAGCGGGGGGGTCCCCGGAGGGGGTGGTCAGGGGACAGGGAATGGGGAGTTGGATGGGGGTAGGAGTCCCAGCGGGGCTATCAGGGGGCAGAGGTGTGGATAGGGGTCGGGACAGTGAGGGGACAGGGGAGTTGGATGGGGGGGGGGTCCCAGGAGGGGGAAGTCAGGGGACAAGGAGCAAGGGGGGTTGGATGGGTTGGGGGCCCTGAGGGGGGCAGTCAGGGGGCAGGAAATGGGAGGGGCAGATAGAGGGCAGGGCCAGACTATTTCGGGAGGCACAGCCTTCCCTACCTGGCCCTCCATACAGTTGTGCAACCCCGATGTGGCCCTCGGGCCAAAAAGTTTGCCCACCCCTGTCCTAGGATCACATTTGCCTATTAAGTTGCATCCCATTTCTGTTACTCCAGTCTTCTAGGTAATCCAGTTCCTCCTGTACAATATTTTGACTCTCTTCTGTATTGACAATACCTCAACTCACTCCTACTTTTTGTACCAAGATCACTAAAGAAAACATTAAATAAGACGCCCTAACACTAATCCTTGAGGAACTCCATTAGTAACTCCCCTCCAGTTCCACAGTTCACCTTTCAGCACAACCCACACCCTTCTGCCAGTTAGCACGTTTCTTACCCACCTTTTAATTTTCTTTACTAATCCCCATCTTCTCTAACGTACAAATGCTTTACTGAAGTCCAACTATATTAACTGCATTTTCCTTATCTGAAAAATCATTAAACTTGAATCGGGGTTCCCTATTTATCTTAGAGAACCACATTATTACAGATTGAGACATGAAACAGAATTATAGACTTTCTTTACATAGGGTGACTGTAATGGGGGTCGCATTCACCTCTTGCAAATGCCCCATGTTCAAGTGCATGTAACTGCATTCACTTTCTAAGTTTGTGGTGGGTCTATTGTGACTCAACCCTCTGGCCAAGTCACACACAGTCTTTATGTGAAATAAAAACCACTTCCAGGGAAACAGTCCAACCGGGGGGCAGGAGGGGCCTATCCCAGTACCCCTCAGCTGGCCTCTCTTTCCTGGTAGCCCTCCCTAGGCTCAGGCCCTTAATTAGTCTGTTAGGCTTTAAAATGGCCTCGGCCCTGGTATTGAGCCATACTCTAGGGCAGTGACTCTCAATCTTTCCAGACTACTGTACCCCTTTCAGGAGTCTGATTTGTCTTGAGAACCCTCCCAAGTTTCACCTCAGTTAAACTACTTGCTTACAAAATCAGACATAAAAAATACAAAAGTGTCACAATACTATTACTGAAAAACTGCTATAATTTTTACCATATAATTATAAAATAAATCAAACTGGAAAATATTGCATTTACGTTTCAGTGTATAGTATGTAGAACAGTATGAACAAGTAATTGTATGAAATTTTAGTTTGTACTGACTTCACTAGTGTGTTTTATGTAGCCTGTCGTAAAATGATGCAAATATGCAGATCCAATGTACCCCCTGGAAGATCTCTGTGTACCCCCAGTTGAGAACCACTGTCTCCAGGGAGAGAGCCTTAAAGCAATGTTCTCGCCCTCTCTGGGCCTTTCGGGCTTCAGCTCTCCTGCTGGGCCTCTAAAAGAGTTCATTTCGCCTTATGGGATGCATCAAAGTCCAGGACACTGTCCTAGTGGATTCTGGGGGGGCGGGACCCAGGCCCATTCTCTACTCCGGATCCCAGTCCAGGGATCCTAAAGAAAGTAGCTGTCTGCCATGCCCCTTTAACTAACATGCATTCCTGCTATGATTCCCTTAACACGTCCCCACGGTCCAGCATGTTCTTCATCCTTACCTCAGGGCCTTGTCCTGGTTGAGTCCCAGCCACCAGCATGGAGCTCCTTCAGCCAGCCAGGCATACTATCTATGTGCCTCCAACTCCAGCAAGAAACTAATCTCACTCTGGCCCTGCAGCTTTTCTTACACTAAACTGCTGGGCCCTGATGGGTTGCTCCCTGCAGCCCCTTTCTGATTGGCTGTTTCCCACACAGCCACTGTAAGCAGCTTGGAGGACCCTCTCTATAGCCCTTCGCTGGGGTGAGGTGTGGCAGGGTCGCGAGGCCTTGATCACAGGGCATTAGGGCCTGGTCCACTATGCCACAGCGACCATACGTCCCGTTTTTTGCCAGGACAGTCCCATTTTTAAGCTCTGTCGTGGACACCATGACATTTTTGGTAAATCTGGGCATTTGTCCTATTTGATCTTATCCCACAGAGACGCAGAGGAATGTTCAGGCAAGAGCAAACAGGCCCTGCAGGGCTGGCCTGACCACCTGATGTTGCCATTACCTTCAGAGCCAGGTGTCTTTCCATGGCTTTCCAACAGCCCAGCTCTGAAGGCAGTGCCACCAGCAGCAGCAGCATGTAAATAAAGGTGGCAATATACCATTATCCCATTTTCAGTTTAGGGAAATATGGCCACCTTACCTTCGTGCAACAAGTAGCACTTAAATTCACCTCCTCATCCCTCCCCCACTGAAAGGTAACCTAAAAGTTTTGTAGAACGCAAGCTTGAAAGGTGTCTTTCTTTCCCATTTTATGTTGCTCCTTCCCCTTAGAAATAGCTGGTCTCAACTTCCCTGAAGGACCTCAAAACAAAACCACATTCACATCTGAGTATTTCCACGTGGGTTGAGAAAGAAAATAGACCAAGGCTACACTACCTCAATCTGTTTTACCTATTCTGTAGATAAACAGGACTTAATTTCCACATTCAAGACAAACACCTTCACCCATGAAATAACGCATTCAGAGAAAATACATTAACACTCTGAAGAAGTCAGTTGTTATTGCTGCAACTTTTAAATAAGTTGCATCTAATAATCACTGCCTACTTGAGGATAATGGGGAATATTGTAATTATGCACCAGTACCTTATCCTGTACTATGTTCAAGACTATAATAAATCAATTAATATGTAATTCCTTCAAGTCATGCCTAATTTAAATTGAAATGAAAATTACAAGATTTCAGGAACAGAACAAATGCAATGCAGCCCTTACTAAACCGAGGAAAAATTTAGCATTTATTTATTAGTTGTGGGGTCTGTTACATCTGCTTAGAGTTAGAAAAGCATGAAGTAGCAGGTCATACTGATATCAGTGCACTTGCCAGTAACTAACCAGGCAGAACTGGTAACTTTAACACTTTTGTTATGTTGTTTCTTTGCCCATATCCTCATTCTGACTCACAAAACAGAGTACATCTACACTACCTGCTGGATTGGCGTGTAGTGATCTATTGGGGATCGATTTATCACATCTGATGTGATAAATCGATCCCCAATAGCTCTGCTGTCAATCCTGCGCCATGAGGACACAAAGTGATTCTAAGTCGATCTAAGATACGCAACTTCAGCTATGAGAATAGCGTAGCTGAAGTCGACGTATCTTAGATCGACACCCGCCCCCCACCGCAGTGTAGACCAGGCCTAAGTTTAGCTGATTTAGTCTTCAACAGAAGTCATTATCAGCACCCTAAATCCAATGTGAACTTTAGCATTTCATTGTTTGTCAGCCTGAGTCAGGTCTGTTTTAGGCAAAGGCTCCTTAACGGCAGACTCCATCCCAGGGAGACTGGTCCTTCTCCGGGCTGCAGTCTCTATCTTCCTCACCAGATCAACATCCCAACGATGGGTTACAAAACTAACCACAGTCCCAGGCACCTTGCTGCCTACACGCCCAACCCGCCCTACCCGATGGAGATAGTCTTGCAATGTGGATGGGAAGTCATAGTTGACTACTAGCGCCACACGGCTGGTATCCAGTCCACGGGATGCTAAGTCAGTGCAGATGAGAACATCCCTTTGTCCCTTCTGGAAGGTGTTGAAAATGCCCGCTCTCATAGCTGCAGGCATCTGTCCCTGTAGCCTCAAGTGTTTGATTTTGTGATCATCTAAGATGTAGCCTAGCCAGTTGACGGTGCTGGCATTGTTGCAGAAGATGAGAAGGGCTCCGTTAGAGCGACCTTGGTCTTTGATGAGCTGCAGTAGTTCGGATGCCTTGTCGCTGCCTTTGATGCGGATGAATTTCTGTTGGACATGGGGCAGAAGGTGGTGCAAGCTCTGGCTGGTGAGGGTGGTGAAGTGGCCCAGATTGGTGACCTTGCTCAGAAACTGGCCTAGCCCTTCAGGGAACGTGGCACCGACGACCACGAGCTGGGTTTTGGTGTTCCACTGATCAGCCACCTCCTTGGGGCTGTGGGCGATGGGCGCTTGCATGAGCACCTCCTCCACTAGATCCAGGAAAGTGGGGTCCAGCAGGGTGTCAGCCTCATCCAGCACCAGACAGCACAGACGCTCCAGCCTCACCATCCGTTTCCGCAGCGCCTTGCACAGGGCCCCAGGTGTGGACACCAGCAAGTCGGCATCGGGATCCGAGCGGAGTTGGTTTTTCACGCTGGCCATGCCCCGGCCCCCGCCAATCTCCTGCACTCGCAATCCCACTGAATGGCCCAGGGAGGAGGCCACGGAGCGCACCTGCTCCGCCAGCTCCCGGGAGGGAAGCAGCACCAGGCTGCGAGGGCAGGGCGGCCAGGCCGGGCCCAGCAAGGGCCGAGACAGGAGTTTCTGGAACAGCGGGAGGAGATAAGCCAGGGTCTTGCCGCTGCCCGTCTCGGCGGCGCAGAGCGCGTTACCCCCGCGCAACAGGGCTGGGATGGCGCGACGCTGCACGGCCGTGGGCTGGGTGATGGGGAGAGACTGCAGAGCGGACACCAGCGCCGGCCCCAGCCCCAGTGCCCGGAAGGAGCTGTCCCCTCCCGCGGCTCGGGGAGGCTGCAGGGCCGGCGCCTGCTCTTGGGAGCGCTCCAGCTGGAAGTAGTCCCCGCAGGAGCGCCGGTGCTTCCAGCCCGCCGAGACCAGGAGCGGCCGCTCCCAGCGCCCCAGAGTCAGGGAGCGAGGCTGGCTCAGCTGAGGCCGCCGGCTCCGCAACAGCAGCTTCCCCGCCCGGGTCGGAACCACTGGCAGCTCCCGGCCCCGCCTGGGCGGCCCCCGAGCCAGCCGCAGCTGCATGGCCCGGGAGATCCGCACCACGTTCTCCGGGGGCGGCCCGCCGCCGCCCGCTGGGCCCTGCACCCAGCGCACCAGGAGGAGCCGCACTGCGGAAGCCCTAGCCCCGCCCAGGACCAGCTCCCCGGGAGCCACCATCAGCCCCCCGACCTTGCTCAGCGCCATCCCGGACAGCTACAGCGGCCCCGCGCTTTGCGCGAGAAGCACCCACGTGGGGAGAAGAGCAGGGGCGCCCCCTGATGACGTGTTTACGGGTGCCGGGAGGAGAGGCGCATGCGTGGTGGGAGCCGGTGCACGGTCGGTGGGTGGCTGCAGCAGTGCGGCGCGAGGGTGAGCGCGGTGCTGTTGGCCAGGACCAGTTGGGCAGGTGAGCGGCCGGGCGCTGGCTGGGGGTGGCGTTAGCCGGACAGCTCCGGTGTGTGGCTCCCTGGGTGCGCCCTGCCCGTGGCGGGCTGGTCTCCACAGTGGGGATGGGGATGCGCGCCTGCCCCCCCCGCCTCCTCATAGCTGCCCCAATGCCCTGCTCCCCTTCCCCCCTCACCTCCTCCATGGCCCTTCCCCAGCCCTGGTCCCCTCCCCCTCGCGGCCTGCCCAGGGGTCCCCTCCCCCTCGCGGCCGGCCCAGGGGTCCCCTTCCCTCCCCCTGGTCCCGAGCCCTCCCTACCCCCACAGCTGACCTCATTTCCCCCAGGCTCTCCCTTTTCTGCTCCAGGGCCTTCCCCATAGACCTCCCTTCCCCATCCTCATAGCCCCTTGTGCCTCCTCCCTCTGTCCCCAGGCCCACCCACAGTGGGCTCTGTGCCCTCACCGTGCTCCCTTCCCCCTAAGCCCATCTTCTCCCTCCCAGGTCCAGCCCCTCCCTGAGGCTACCCTTCCCCTTGCCCCCTTTTTTGCTATGGCAACCTCACTGTCATACCCCCCTTCCCCGGGCTTTTAACATCCTTAAATCCTCACAGCTGCTATAATGTCCCCTTCTTCCCCTGGCCTGCTGGGCTGTTACTCCCATCTCCATGACGGCTTCTGTGGCTCCCATTTCTCTCCATTCTTATAACTGCTCCAGTGTCTGCTTGTCTCCCTCCCCACCCCCTGGTTTCCTTAGTCCAGGGCTGCTCAGAATTATCAGTACAAAAGATGCAGGCCCTTGAGCACCATCCTGGGACCAATCCCTTGGCAGGAATCCTTGTTATTGGGTGGGAGCCCGTACTGAGAAGATTGAGCTGCCACCTAGGACACCATGAGGATAGTTTGTAGAGAGAGAGATTACAGTGGTGCCTAGCATGTGCCAGACACTTTCCAGTCACTCATGCAGTGAGACAAAATTTTGTCTCCTCCACTCCACTAATAGCTTATTTCTCCACCCCCAGATCTTGCTGTATCAGCTTCTAATTAGATGGTTTAGTAGTCACCTCTAACTAGTAGATATCTGCCCAATTTTTAAACCATAGGATTGTGTTCTTCAGATGCATGCACAGATGGTAAGTGTTAATAATGCTAATGGGTGCTGGATGTATTGACAGAAGTCTATGCAGAACTCTTATTGACTTATGTGTTAGCAGAAGCAGGTCCCTTTTTTGTAATTAAAATTGGTCAGAAATAAGATCTGGTCAATAAGGGCCTCATGCACCGCCCATTGAAGTCAGTGGAAAGACTCATTGATTTTAGTGGGCTTTCAGTCAGGTCCTGAGAGAGTGGCAAAGTATGCTGCAAAATATCTGAAGGCAAATCATTTTTAAAGGCGCTGAAGACAACTGCAACAGCCTCTCCCAGTTTTTATTCTAGGACACTGGCTCCTGGCATACTTGCAACTTTAAAAGTTAAAACAAGTGCAGATGTTATAATATACATTACAAGTTGTTTCTAATTGGCCAGGTCACCTAGATAGTTTAAACTATATATGAAAGGAGCCCCTTTTTCCAAATATTCTTTTTTCATGATTAGTCCAAACTCTAGTTGCCAACTTTAGATCAATCTTAAGGATATGCTGACTCAGTAGGCAAAGAAGAAAAACTATCCCCCAGATCTCTTACCATGAATTGTCATCTTGTATTTGTAATTTCTTTTATGGTGAGGAACTGCTTGAGAATGTAGATTCTGGGTGCTTTGCTTCTTTAGGCTATTCACTGAGGTTCTGCTAATGTATCACCTTTTGTCTGTGATTGACTTAAAATTAACTGGTCAGTTGTGTGAAAAATTGCCTTTACACCCACAAGGCAGAGAACTGAAACCCTAATAACGAGAGGTCAATAGGAAAGATAAAGAGGGACTCTCGCAACAGTGAGATCCAGAGATGAAACACAATGGCAGGAAAATGGCAGGGAATGCTAGGTTAGATCAGTCTGTTGTACCAGACCCTTTCTCCCCCACAAGCCTCAGTCGTTACAGCCAGCCCCTGCTCCAAGCCTCCTAAACACCCATCCCACCGAGCCCCACCCAACATTAGAAATGCTTTGCTTGGTGGCTCATACCCTGTGCTAGGCACAGCTGCTAGTCCCGGCTGGGTGTGGGGAAGGAGCACAGTTCCCCTGCAGGGAGTGACTGGGTCAGACTCCCCCCCCGGCCCCCCAAAACTTTCCCTGCCTGTGGAAAGTGCTGCACCCCATCTCCCACTTCCTGCCCCCATCACTACTTAGCCCCAGGGGAGCTGCTTCCCTGGCAGGCCAAGCCCCCCGCATCCAGACTCCCCTGCTGAGCTCACCACACCTAGACCCCCCTGCTGAGCCCTAACCACATTCATCTGGATCCCCTGCAGAGTCCCATTGCCCCTGCATCCAGAACCCCACCACCACATCTCTGTGCGTCCAGATCCTCCCTGCACCCAGACCCCCCACTGAGCCACTTGCACTCAGATTGCCCCACATAGAACCCTCTTACCGCACACCTGGAACCCCTCTCCCCCCTACACTAAGCCCCTCCGCACTTGGATCCTGCTGAGCTGCCCGACCACACCTGGTACTCCTGGTACTCTTGGCACAGGGGGGCAGGGCCCCGGGATGTGCTTCACCACCACCAGGGGTGGGGGGACCTGCAGGTTGATCTCCCAGTTCTGTGGAGTCAGTGGCCTGTGTTTTTCACTGCCATGCTGGAGCCTCCACATTTATTTATTGACAAATAAAATTTGCAAATTTTTGCAGAATTTTAAAATAGTGTACATGGAATTTTTAATTTTTTTGGTGCAGAATTCCCTCAGGAGTAGTATGTAGCTGACTCCAGCTGCTGTAACAGCTGGTTGTGAAAGAGGGCACCTGGACAGACAGTACACAAGCATGATAAGGCTTCAGAGCTTGAACTTTGCACCTTTTGTAGGAAGTCCCATGCAATTGCTGAAGAATTGGTGTGATGTGATCTCCATAGCTTTCTGCATCAGCTGAAAGTGACCCTGAAATATAGCCCCAGCAGGAGAGTGGTGCAGTTCTCCAGTCTAGAAGTCTCAAAAGCGTGGACTGTTTGTTCATATAAATTCCATACCACTTCTTTTAGTCAGATAAACTGAGTTCTGCTGTGTATATCAAACACAGAAAATAAACTGAAATAACATATTAAGGTTGCAAAGTGAAGCACTCAGAAGTAAGGAAATGCTGGAATTAAAGTTGTCTGCGTAACTTTAATTCACCCCTCTCTTGTGCATATAAGTTGTGATAGTCTTTAATTAGTCACATGCTATTTTCCCCATAGGATTCCTACCTCATTAAATGCACATAATGGATGGTACTCACTTGGCAGCTATTCAGTATTTTGTTTTCTCGTTCACTGTGCCCATATCTTATTTATTGCACATTACTGCAATCCTTCTCTGAAGACAGAATTAATAATCTCTTCATAGGTTTTTCTATGGTACCTGATCACTGTAATGTTTGTGAAGCACTCAAACACTAATGAATTTATTTTCACAGGAGATCTGTGAAATGAGAGGGTATTATATCCCCATTTTACAGATGTGGGGACTGAGATTAAGGTCAGACGCATCCATTAAGTTTGGGTACCCAATTGGAGATGCCTAGGACTGAGTTTTACAGGGCCCATAACATTACGTAGGACTCTGTGTTCACAGATCCAATTGACTTCAGTTGTAATTGTAAGTAATCATCACTTTTGCAGATCACATACCAAAGTTTCAAGTCAAGTATCCAGAAAATAAGCAACACATAGTTAGTGAACACCTCTGAAAGGTGTTATTTTAAATGAGTTGCCTCGCATCATATTTCTGTGGCAGAGAGAATCCAGTTCACCAGGGCAGCATTCAGCTGCCTTAACCATGAGACAATCCTTTCTCTTCCTGCAAGCCCCTGTTCAGTGACTATATAGCTTGTACAACAAATGAAGCAGGGGTCCTACAAATAAGTCTCCTTCATTACATACCCCTGATTCATCCCCAGAGCAAGTCTATCCTGTACACTGAATGAGGCAGGAGTGCGTTGGAAAAAATGGTATGTAATTATGTAATTAAAGTTTGTATCATAATGCATATGCTTAAAGGAGTCAGAGTAAGGTTTCCCAGGCAACCTTAGTTCTGGCAATTCCTAAATCTTATATTATGAACCCTTACATGGGTCATCAGTAGAGTTAAAACCTTTAGATCTACCATACACACCTCTGCCACTTGAGCTAATGGAGTAACTGATAGTTGATTGTAATCCTATATGTGTACTAGCTGTAGAGAGGAACAAGACACTTTGTCAGAGGGTTTCAAAAGTATTTGGTGACAGCAGAAGAATGGTTAGACTCAGGCAGAAATCTTTGGTCCCGTTGCAGGCTCTGGAAGGGAGTGTGCTGCAATGGGCACAGACCCTTCTGCTCATGCCTCCCAAGCTTTACCCTTTTGCCTTGTTCCCTCCACCCTGTTCCTGTCCTATTCTCCTCACACAGCCACTTCCGCTCTCCACTTCTCAGGCTTCTCATGCCAGTCTGTTTGCCCAGACATTCTAAAGCAGGGGTCGGCAACCTGTGGCACGCATGCCAAAAGTGGCTGACGAGCTGATTTTTGATGGCACGAGATGGCAGGCTGCTGCTGGCCCCTTGCCAGCCGGAGTCCTGCCACCAGTCCCACTCAGCACCCACTGCCAGCCTGGGGGAAGGAACCCCAGGCTGGCAGTGGGTTGAGACCCCGACTGGCAGGAGCTGGTGGCCGGAACCCCAGAGCAGCGGCGGGCTGAGATGCTCAGTCGCTGCTCTGGGGTTCCAGCTGCTGGCCCCTTGCCAGCTGAGGTCCCCACCACAGTGCCACTCACCTGTTTCCAGCTGGAGTTCCACCGCAGGCCCACTGCCAGACAAGGTCCAGGTCTGCAGCCCTGCTCATCCCTGCCAGCTCCACTCACCTCAGCTGCCAATCTGGAGTTCCAGCCACTGACCTCCTGCCAGCCGGTTAACAACTGATCACTCAGAAGCCTGTGTGCATCTTAAAGTATCCAAATACGTGCCAGACATTGGAAAACTCAGCAAAGAAAAGCGAGGGCAAGGATCACACTAAATTGAGAATATCTGCATTTTAATTTAATTTTAAATAAAGCTTTTGAAACATTTTGAAAACCTTGTTTACTTTACATATAACAGTAGTTGGTTGTATAATATATAGACTTACAGAGAGACCACCTAAAAAACATTAAAATGTATTACTGGCATGCGAAGCCTTAAATTAGAGTGTATAAATGAAGACTCGGCACACCACTTCTGAAAGGTTGCAGACCCCTGTTCTGAAGCCTGCCTCCACCTCATCCCCTGTTGTCTTACCCAGCCAATCTCAGTTCCTCCCTCCCCTAGCTCCTTGTCCAGTCTATTTCTCCCATCCTCCTCCTGGTGTCTAGTTGACCCCTCTCTGCCACCATGCCTCATCAACAAAGACTGTGTGCTCCCAGACAAGAGATGCACACTGCGTCATGGAAGGGACTCCTCTCTGGGAGCGTGTGAGATGCTTTCATACACTAGTGTGAGCACGACAGCTGCCGGTGAGCCTGGTGTCCTTGCCAGTGGGCAGGGCTGGACGTGGTACTGCAATGCTGGAATAGCTGACTGGGCTGGGTGCGGTTCCTGGTAGAGCCCTGCAGCTCCGTGGACATCCACTTCTATATCTATGGATATCCTCATCCCCAGATATAATTTTATATCTGCATAGGACTCTAGTTATAAGTACACAGTACTACTTATAAGGCTGGAAGTGAAGGCTCACCTATATTTCTATTAGATGGTTGGCTTATAAAACGGTCTTCTTTGCTCCTTAGCAGTCAGATGCAGGGATTCTGAAGAAACTCATCTGAGAAAGTGAGATTTATCCCTTTAACTAGATTCATTTTCTATCAAAATGGCAACTTTTTTTTAGTAATAAATTGTAGGTTTTGAAAAAAAAGCAGCCAGGAATTTTGGTGACAATGGGGGAAGGAAATCTTGATTCTACATGTCCACTGGCAGAGAGAATGTTTCTCTCATTTGTTTCACTTTGTGTTTCAGAGCATACAACAGAAGGAATGACTGTGAACACTCCAGCGCTCTGTTTCAGAAGCAAGAATATTCTTGCTCCCATGGTGCGGGTTGGAACATTACCAATGCGTCTTTTGGCTTTGGATTTTGGTGCTGATATTGTGTACTGTGAGGTATGAAGGCTAAAGAGATGGGGGAGGCTCTGTTTTCTTATGATAAATCAGTTTTATGAACAATATTGGTTTCTCAGTACTCACTAGTCATATCCTCAGAGATGTTAAAGGGATTAGCATTGTTACTGTATGGTCTTCAAACTTTCATGTGTAGCCTTTTATTTTATTTAAAGTGAATTTTGTAATGCGGTATTACACCACTGTGGGTTTGTCTCTAGTGGCTACAGTTTCAAGCTCAACGGACTGAAAGTCACTTATGCTATTTGCTTCAAGATTTAGCTTCTCTAGGAACACAGAAAGACCAAGGATAGTGACCACTCATACATTTACAAGTTCAAGTCTGTTTTACAAGTTTTACTAAACTTCCAATTAAAGTTATGATTATGCATATATATAAAAATTCTATAAAAACCTGTGCACAGGTTACGAATAGAGTTATATTCCCATCCTTAACAATATTCTTAAGGTTTGATGGCTGCCTTGCCAAGTGATCACTAGTAGAGAGATGGTTCCTGATGGAGTTTTCCATAGGAAGCTCAATTTTTCTAATCTAGACAACCTCTTTCTATAATATGATTCTGACTATATCTCATTAGCATTTACACAAATAGTGCACCTTGTGGTAAGGGCACGTGTAAGAAAAATGTGACTACCAGGTATCTTGTCAGCAAAAGATTACTTTTACTGTTAATTTTTTGCAAGATCACCTATCGGTGCATCTTTTCCTGTAATCTTGTGTCATAGAGTCATTTTTTGGTCACTTACTTATGTCAAGCATTTCTTAAGCTAGTGGCCTAGTAACTAAGTTGACATTTTACAGGCCTCAGCCTATAGGCCTTGCATTTCAGCCCTACTTACTTAGATATCTAATACATACTTATAACTTCTAATTACTGATCAATCTTATACGTCTATAATCCTACAATTTAAATTTATGTAGTATACAATGATTATCTATGATATAGCATATGAGTTAATTATAACATCATGCAACACTCAATAAATTAATGATAAAATGGACAAATTGACTACACATGCATTCCCTTAATTTAGAAATTAACGTTAAGAGGGAATAGCTGGCCCAGGATATTGGTAGATATAGATCCTCTGATTATTATGAATCTAGCACAGGTTTGTCATGAAAGTTTATTTGATCACTGTTTGAGAGCCTCAATGAAAGGAACACGGTGGTTTCATTTTAGTTGCAGATAGACAATTTTCCATGAACAAAAGCCATCATCAGAACTAGCTCTAATTTTCACACTTGTTAGCATTCTTGGCGTAGAGGCAAAGGATTGAAGTGGGTGAGCCTTATGGGATTTGTCTATAGTACTTCTGGGAGTGAGCCTTCCAGGCTGAGTAGACAGACTTGCGCTATCTTGGCTTGAGTGGCAGTTTCCAACCCCGTCTGCGGACACTCTCAGAAATTACCAGATAAGCTGGTGTACATGCAGTTTGAATCATAGAATATCAGGGTTGGAAGAGACCTCAGGAGGTCATCTAGTCCAACCCCCTGCTCAAAGCAGGACCAATCCCCATACAGATTTTTGCCCCAGATCTCTAAATGGCCCCTTCAAGGAGTGAATTCACAGCTCCAGGTTTAGCAGGCCTATAGTCAAACCACTGAGCTAGCCCTCCCTTGGCTGGTACAACTCAGGATTTGGTCCTTAATAACATTACAACACTGAAACATATGTATAGTAAAAAAATCATAAGTTTATTATCAAAGGTTAAATTTTAAAAGAGCGACTAAGGCTGATAAGTGGAAACAGAAATGGCTACATATATAAAACAAAACATACAACGAAATCTTAGTTCTATACTTATTAGTAGTTCCATTTCCTATTTAATAAAGTAGATTTTCTCCCAAGGATTCAGTCTTTGACAGAGCTACTTGTTTTCAGTTAAAACAAGGATCTGAACTTTCATGAACACCCCACCCTTCAAGGAATTTCATCTGTGAATGGATAACAAAAAAGTGTTACTTATAGTTCAGTAAACCGTTTGTAATGCTGTCTGGTTTTAATCTGCTCTTCCCCCATGATTTCACATCCCCTTGTTGGTTGCATGTGCACATGGGGCTTCCATTGTATTGAATAATAATGATTAGTTTACATCTGAAACAGAGGTGACTAAACATGTTTTGTCTGGCAAAGAACTTGTTTATGAACTCTGCCATGTTACAGATTTTAAAACATATTTTCAGTGTGTAAGTGTAACTCCTTATATAACATGTATACATTCATTTCACAGTGATATTACTGAAGAGCGTGTCACCAGCTTTCATTTGATACCTTACAAGAAACTATTTATTACTCCTGAGGGAATTCCATGCCAACAAATTAAAAATTATGCACGCAATATTTTAAAACTTTGCAAAATGCTGCAAATTTTATTTGTCAATAAATAAATTTGGGTCCTGCATAGCAGTGGGGAGCAGAGGTCACTGGCTGCATTGCGGTGGGAGATCACCCTGAAGCCCCACTTCCACTGCTGCAGAGACTCAGCAGTGAGGCTTCACCTGACACAGTGCAAGGGCTGGGCCTGCCCCAGAAACACCCCGGGGCCCTGTCCCTCTTCGCCAGGTGCACCAGGTGTGGGTGAGCAGGCTCAGCCCAGCAGGATCCAAGTGTGGAGGGACATAGTGTGGGGGGATCCAGGTGTGGGGTGAGAGGTTTCTGTGTGGGGCAATCTGTAAGCAGGCAGCTCAGTGGTAGATCTGGATGTAGAGAGGCTTGTTGGGGTGTTCCAGGTGCAAGGGCAGTGGGATTCTGCACAGGATCCAAGTGAAGGTGCCGGGGTTCAGGAGGGCGGAGTTGGGTGTGGGGAGATGGGCCTCAGCCGGGGGTGTTGGTGTGGGGGGGCAGGGGGTGCCGGGTGTGGGGTTTGATGGGTTGGGGGTCCAGGTGCAGCTGGTTAGGGATCAGTGTGGTGGGGGTCTGGGTGTAGGGGGCTCGTTGGAGGGGTCCAGGTGTACGGCAGTAGGGCTTGTCATGGTGAGGGTTCGATGGGCCTGCTTAATGGGGGAGCCCCAGCTGCTGCTGTCGAGGGGATGCCATGTGCCAGGCTCCCACTTCCCCCTATGATTCCCCTATCCCCTTTTCTTCTCCATCCCCCTCCCCTCATTCCCACATTCCCCCTTCTCTGCCCTATTCCACGCCCCCCTTCCTTCCTTTCCCACTGCCTCTGTCCCCCCTTCCCTCATTTCCCCCACCCCTTCCTTACCAACCCCACTGTGGGCACTCACTGTTACACAGAGTAGAAAACAGGAAGGCTCCCAGCATGCAGAAAGGGAGCATGACTGGCACTAGGAGAGTCGGTGGGAGCTGAGAGACAGCCTCCTTCAGCTGGGCAGCTCTGCGCTTGTAGAATGAGAGGGAAGCAGTGGCATGTTACCCGTGTGCCCCCCTATGCCTTGCCTCTGTTTGGAGGGGCAGCCCCCCCCCCCCCAAAAACTGCACCCAGTTGCGAAGTCCCTCAGAATCTCCCCACAAGTAATTGATGGATAAATACTGTGAAAGCAGTATATCAAGTGTAGTGAGCTTGTCTGACCTGACAGAAGTTGCTGTTGCAGCACAGTGAGTCCTTTGCCAGTTGGCATGAAGAAGTTCTGAGGGTCACACATCCCCTCTTACAGTGAAGCAGCAGGGTCAGCCACTGGCTGTTCCATAGGCTTTGGGGCGTAACCCTCTTGCCTGGAGCAGTTGTCTGCCACAATATTTTTTCTTCCCTTAATATGCACAGTTTTCATGTCATATTCTTGGAGGGTTATGCTCCAGTGTAGCTGTTTTGGAATAAGTCTCTTGAGGGTTGCGTCACATCTTATAATACCCCACGATACCCTTCAGAGGCCTTGTCTACACAGGGACACTTGGGGAAGTTAATCCAAATTAATTAAAGGTGTGAATTTAAATTGGATTAGTTAAACCACATTAAACTCGTGTGCAGATGCTCTTATGCAGAATTGAAGTGGACTTAATTTGATTTAGTGTAGTTCACTTTAGAAGTGAATGTAGTTCACTCTTCTGAATGTCCCTGTGTAGAGAAGACCAGAGAAGACATCATGCCCAGTTCATAGATGGGGAACTGAGACACAGATGACTTGCCCAAGGCCATGCTGAAAGTCTGGCAGTTAGGAATTGAATGCAGGTTTGTGTCTCAGTCCAGGGGAATATGCTGAATCAGTTCATACTCTAGATGCTCTGCCCAAACATACCCTTTTACTGGCTGCCCATGCTAATTTTCTGGATTGTAGCTGCTGGCTTTGGGTTCCTTGGCAAAATAATGTTGTGGATTGCCTGTGCTACCAAAATGCCCTTTTAGGCTGGGCTTCCTGCCGTCTGGGGTCCTGAAGCTTGGATTTCGAGCACAGAAGCCTGTAGAAAAGAACCTATACATTTTAATTCCCAGGCTGAGACACTTTTTATAGTTACAGCCTGTAGCTTTACCATACAAATTAGAAGTCCTGAAAAATTGATTCTGTAATAGAAATACTGGCGGATCCTTTATGTTGATTGTGGAATGGCCATTCTGATAGCTTTCAAAATTATCACAGGATATGAAAGTGTCCTTCTAGAAAAGAAAGGACCGATCACAAAAGAGTGGGAACTTTAATCTGTCGATAACGTAGGCTCTCAGTTCATTATAATCTTCATACAATTTTGTCTTCCATGTTCCTTAACTGTTTGACTTTCTTTTGTCTTCTAAAATAGGTTGCTTTTCTGTATGATATAGAGTTTGACCTTGACTAGATAGTTTGAGCAAAGACAAAAAATATTCTTTTGTTTTTGCCTCATTTAATGGCTGTTGTATAGTGAAGAAATGGAGAAAAGTTGTCAGTAGAATCTGATTCTTTCGGCATTTGAGAATATCTCCAGGAAACTGCATACTTTCTCCGATCTAGAGAGGTGGGTCCTGGACTTCTCATCAAAGTAATGCTCCTGGACTTTGTTGATGAGAGGTTGCCTCTTTTTGTTTCAGCCTCAATAGGATTAGTCTCCTGGCTATAGGTGTCTGGTCACTTTTTACCCCAAGCTCTAGAATTACCATAGGGTAGTTGTTTAGATGGGTCACTGATCTAGTCTACTGTTACAACATTTCTGTACATATAATTATGAAATCTAATTGTGGTCACGACCTACTGTATTTTATACTGTTTCTTTAATTTTCATTCATGTCCTTTTGTGCTATTTCTCTAGAGCTGAAATATAGTATCTCTCATAAGAGGCAAATTAACTAATCTTACTCTGATAAACTTGCTAGTTTATTTTATTTTTATTTAGTTTTTTAATTCAGTTACATATATTTCTGATCCTTATTCTTAGGAGCTGATTGACATAAAGATGGTGCAGTGCAAAAGAGTTGTAAATGGCAAGTACAATATATTTTGATAAAAGCATTCAAGTACCCTTTTTTCGTTTCAGTAAATGTTGAGAAATGCTCTGTTACTTTGTTGATTTGGTAGCCAGAGACACTTAAGCAGTAGCTACAAGAGGTGTTAATATTCCCATTCCATTTAATAAACTGTTAGAGGGACACATTTGGGTTAAAAGAAATGGAAACTATAATTTCCTTACTGTTGTTCATAATTATGTAAAGTATTACAACTAAAAGAACAAGATCTAATTTGTTTTTGGCAACTTGCACATAACTGATGAAATCTTAGAAAATGACTTGTCATGCTTAATGAATGATAAGAGTTTATATGTTCTCCAACAGTTGAGTCAGTTTGTTCAGCTTACAGCGGATATTTTGTTTTGGTCAGATTTTAGTTCTTTCTTTCATAACAATAGTAAAGTTTCCATAACTGAAACTTTAGCTGATAATTTGGTTGGTGTCTCATTATATAGAATAGAGTCCAGCTTGCTTTGCAATGGATATATGAAGCTAACAGAACTGAAAGCATATTTAGTAATGTTTACAGATAGAATTTGAAGACTAGGACTGGTCGATTTTTTTTTTTGAATGAAAAATGTTTTGATAAAACAAATCTCCTTTTTGTAATGGGAAATTAGCACAAAAAATGTGGGATTTTTTCCAAGTTTTCTGGTTTTCAACTGAACTGGAAAAATAATTAATCTTTTTAAATTTATAATTTCCCCCCCTTCGCTCTTTTCTCCTCTTCCCCTTTTAGTGGCAAAATGGAAGAAAGGACAATAAAAAAGAGAAAAGGAGTGGTGGAAAGGAAGAAAATTACAGTGGGGTTGTGAAATGAGGGTTAAAGGAAAAATGAAATTAAGGGAACAATGTTTGAAACTGAGAATTTTCAAAGAAAACTTTCAAACAAAGTTTCTAATAAAGAAAATATTGTTCCATATCAAAACCTGCAAAATTAAAATGACTTACAAACTCTTGTAGAAAATATTGACGTCAATTTTAATTGTGCTCCTACTTTTGACCAGCTCAACTGAGGAAACATTGAGAGCGTCTGTGTTGAATTATAGATTCAAATTAACTTATTTACAGTTATGTGCACTTTTACCATTTAAACTGAAGTGGTTTTAAGTGCACTCAGTGCACATATTTCCATTAAATGTATGCTTTGTTTAATCTCTATATATTCAAACTTATTGGTGCTGAATAAATAACTCCTTTATAACTTTTTATTGGGAGAACTCTAGTAAGCTATATCACCTATACAGTTAGTCTTCTGATTAAGAATATAATTATTACAGCTGAAATACAATGGGCTTTGGGTTGTTTTTTGGTGAGAAAACCTGGAGGCAATTATTAGAACATACATTGGCACACAGTAACATTCATGTTCACAAATACCTATACCAAGCAGTTTCCTCTTTAATGTGATAGCTCAGAGGGACACTCAAGGACAGTAGTCTTCAACATATTGCTGTTTTCAGTGTAGGTCAGTTTTTTGAGCTCTTGCCTTGGCTATTTGGCTTGCCCCTCTCCCCATTCGTAAGCTGAGAACCTACAATTCCTATACTGTTTTAAGGTACATAACAGTGAATATCACAGTAATGGTGCTGTACAACCCAAAAAAGCACATGCTGAAATTTTTGACTATCATGTAAACATGTAGCAAACTGGGTCTAGATTTGTTTTGTTTTATTAATGTTTATATGTTAGTAACGGTTAGTTGAAAAGAAAAGATGAACCTGACTTGTATGAAGATGAAAATGGGGTGACAAAGATGTACGTCAATTTTTAGGTTTCAGAATCTTCAACTAAAATAGTAGCTTCTGCTTTGGTACAGTGTCTAATGCAATGGGGTCCTGACCTGGTTGCCTTTTAGGTGCTACTGCAACATAAATTTCAAATAATGAGTAGTAACTGCATGAAAAGGGTAAGGAACTGGACCAGAAACAAGGCAGAGCATAGATATTAATGGACCAGATGGAACACATTCTATATAGATTTATAGTCCCGTTGGCTATAATGAATTTTTCTGTGTAAATCATTACAAGATGACTCAGTTTATGTTAACAATTTGAATGAGAAGGGCTTAATTGACCCTTCTGAAAGAAAATAAAATTTGAGTCTACAAGTATATGCTTATAAGAAATGAGATTCGTCCCGGTGTGAAGGATCCCCTCAAAGATCTATACACCTCTCTACCCTTCAAAGTGGATCTTAAGAGATAAAGAGGGACTGGCACCTTCATCCTAATGGTGTCAGGTGACATTGGCAATTATGATTTCTAAGGAATTTGTATATGGTGTGGTGTATTAGTATACTTTATCTAATATTATTCATATTTTTGTGAAGAGACCACATTTGTTTTCCTCAGTTGCTGATGCCAGATGTCAATCTATTTCATCTGTATTTATAATGATGTTTCATTAGGATGTTCTAGGTGGCATCTGTCAGCTTAATCACATGAAAACTGTTTCTGCATAATAAAATTCTTTAATGTTCCAACTAAACCTTGGAGTCAGTTTGCTAATTTTTATATTAGCAAGTTATTGGCTAAAAAAATTGTATTTTTTTTCCCTCATCAAACTTAGAGATTCATGGAATTCAAGCCAAAAAAGGCAATTGTGATCCTGTAGTTTAATCTCCTATATAACATAGGTTGTAGAACTTCCCCAAAATAATTCCTAGAGCAGATCTTTTAGAAAAATATCCAATCTTGATTTTAAAATTGTCAGTGAAGGAGAATCCACCACAACCCCTGGTTAAATTGTTCCAATAATTAATTGCTCCCGATGTTAAAAATAAAAATAAAAAATTCTGCCTTTTTTTCCATTTTGAATTTGTCAGGCTTCAACTTCCAACCATTGGATTGTGTTATGCCTTTCTCTGCTAGATTGAAGAGCCCATTATTAAATGTTTGTTCCTCTTGTATAAACTTCAATCAAGTGACCCCTTAATCTTCTCTTTGTTAAACTGTAGGTTGAGCTCCTTTAGTCTATCACTGTAAAGCATGTTTTGTAATCCTTTAATCATTTTCATGGCTCCTCTCTAAACCCTCTCCAATTTATTCACATCCTTGTTGAATTGTGAACACCAGAACTGGACACAGTATTCCAGCAGCGGTCGCACCAGTGCCGAATACAGAGGTAAAATAACCTCTACTCCTTCTTGAGATTCCACTGTTTATGCAGTCACAGCTTTCATGTTGAACACTTGGAGCTGTGGTTTTCAACCTTTTATCCTTCCGTTAACCCTCACTGAATCACTTTTTCTCTTCTGTGATCCCATATGTACTACTTGAAGCCAATCCTCAGTTGCACCTCAGAATCCTTTGTGCCATTTTCCATGAGAACCAATAGCTTTTTTTATGGGTGCACTTGGCATCTAAGGGCTGCTTTCAAGTGGTTAAGGAAAACTGGATGAGGAGAGCTATTTGCTTGTGGCCACGTTTTTAGAACCTCTCACCTACATTAATGAACATAAGCCAAAGTGAGCTTTGGCGTAAGTGGGTGCTATTCCCATTGAAACCAAAATGGCACTGCTCCTACTTAAAGTATGGCTTAATTGGCCTCATGATGGGAGTAGGGAAGGGGACGTTGGAGGTATTTGATCCAGCCCACTTTAATATAGGAATATCAGCAGTTCTGTAAAGGTAAAATTAGTTACTGTATTTTAATATATAATAATCTATAAAAATATTCAGTCTGAACGAGTAGAAAAATAAAATATTAAATCAATGTTACTTACAGCTTCCCAGTTGCTTGTCTGTTTTTATCTTGATCATGGAGTTAAATTCAATTTTTTATACTCAAATGAATTTACTGTATTAAATTCAAGGCTTCATAACACATGCAATTCTCATTAAGACCTTTTATCAAGACGATTTTGGAATCTGTTAATTTCTGTAGGCTAATACAAGTCACTGTTTTGCTGTATGTACTTCTCTTCACAAATGTTTTAGAATACTGCAGTAACCCTTTTTGATTTAGCACATGGATTTTGCAGTAATCTCAACTGCAGTCCTTCCCAGAGAACCTGGCAGTGTTTTGGGGAGAGGAAGAATGCTATGTATGCTTTCAGTAAATTACACAAATTTGAGATGCCATCAGGTTAGCTTGGGCTCAGAATGTTTTCTAAAAACAAGGTTTAAAAAAATTGAATTTTTTTCAGTTGGATTGAAGTCGTTTTAATTCTAGTATAGGGTGACGGTAGGAGATGTCTGGAGTCCAGCATTCTCCTGGGGTATCCATAAGCAACACTGCAGCATTATGCCTGGTGATTGAGAACTGGAGAGTGAAAGTGACTAGTTCACATGCATTATGCAAGGTGAGAGAAATTCATGAATATTAAAAGTTCACATTTTAAAATACTTCTCGCTCTTATTAGAAATGGAAAGAAATTAAACCTATTAACCCAAATGTTAAAGCTCCAAGTGGCTTTGACATAGCTTACAAAGGCAAATAATAAAACTAGTAACTGTTGTTTACTCCAGGAACTACACATCTTTACACAGGCTTTAATCCTTAAGCCTCTCCCTCCCCAAAAGCCTTGGCATGGCCTGAAAATCAAAAGATCTATTTTTTGTTTTGTTTTTGCCAGAACATGGGCTAGATTTTAAAGCCAAGGCCGCCTCGTAATGAAGGCTGTACCATCAGCTTCTCCTCTCAATCAAGAGAGAGATCCAGTTCAGGCTTTTGCGCTAATTGTGGGTATATCACTATGGCATCAGAGAGAGATGGACAGTCCCTCAGTAGTCAGATTGTAAGATATTTAGGGCTTTTAAAAACCAAAAAAATACCTTAAGCTGGACTGGGAAACTATTGGGGAGCCAGTGCAGAAGATAAGAGTCCATGTCAGTGGGTAAGCACAGCCAACCAAATAGGCTGCCTCTGGTTCTGCATCACCTTCAGCCCCCTGGTTGGCTTAAGGTGCATTGCAGTAGCTTACAGTTATGTTAGTAGCATTGACCAAGGAATTAAAAAAAATACATATTTCAACATAACATTGTCTTTAGAAAAGCTAGCCCCAGCGCATCACTAAGAGACAGAGCAGAGGAACTGCTCTAGCCATTCGGGGAAATAGCTTTTATAGTTGTTTCTATATATGCTTTCATAAACAAGTTTTGTTAAAATTTAAGTAACTTCAAGTTGATAGTTTAGACTCATGAACTAGGACATTCAACAGTAAGTTTTGCATTTCACCCCTATTCTAAAAGCCAATCCTACTGTTTTTTCACAAATATTTGTGTGAGGGAAGAAGCATTGGTTGTAACTCTTAATTGTCCGTTCTGTTAGTTTGTATTACAACCTAATGAACTTTTCAGTCTAGTTGATTTTGCATATATGACTGAACTCTGCAGTGTTTCTTGATAAACTTTGATTCTGACATTGAGGTCTGCAGCTTTATTTGGTAGAATTTCATTTATACGCACATTGTATATTTTTAATTGCTTCACCTGGCGTATTTTGTGATTATATTTAGCTATATTATTTTCTCCCAATTTTGTGTATCTCTCCTATTTCATGTAGAGGTACTTGAAACAGTGGACTTTGTAGCTCCTGACGAAAGAGTTGTTTTCAGAACGTGTGAGAGAGAGAGAGATTGTGTTGTCTTTCAAATGGTAAGAAACCAAGAACAGTTATATTTCTGATCACAAAGTAGAATAATTTTACTAGCACTGTACTGTTTAGATATGTCTAAGTGTAGCTCTGCATCAGATGTTAAGTAGCTTCCAGATTTCTTAACTAGGGCTAATCTTTCTGGACTCTAATTTCACGCTGATTGCATTGGAGGATTTCTAAACTAATTGTATACAAGCTACATTACATACAAGCATACACAGAATATTCACGCACGAAAGCTCATGCTCCAAAACGTCTATTAGTCTATAAGGTGCCACAGGATTCTTTGCTGCTTTTACAGTTCCAGACTAACATGGCTACCCCTCTGATACTTGATACACAGAACAGATGACCAATGTGTATATTGTGGGCCATATATGTAGCTTATTTCTACATCAGGTTATTTTAGCTATATGTTCGAACATACTAGTACCAAAACTAAATTACGGTGAAATGTGATCCTACCATCGTTTGTAATTTCATTAAATAGAACTTATAGCTAGACATTATTTGTGTTTAGTAGTTTTAGTAACATTTAGCACTTATTTTTATCAACATTTTTTGTTTTCCTTGTTCATTCATTCAGTTAACTGGTTCATTTGCATGTGTCAATCCTGTAAATAAGAGTGATGTTTAACATTTCACAATGCCATACACTTCACACAAAAAAAAAAGACATTGTTCCTGCCCCACATAATATAAGTTTTAGACAATGCAAGCAAGGGTTGGTGGGCAAGGATTACAGAGCTACAGTCACCGAGTTCTCAGTTTAGGCATGTCTCTGTCATGGTGGTTCAGCTAAGATTTCCATATTTATAAGAAAAAGGGACAATATTTATTGTGAATATAATGTTTTTATTAGATTAAAACAAATTCAGTCTTGACTTTTAAAATGCAGGACAACATTTGTGTTATATGATGGGCCCTGATCCTGCAAAGATTTAAGTACATTCTTAACTTCACAAACTTTGCTGACTTCAGATATGTCTTTGACTAATTTTGCTATCTAGTAGTGGATCTCTGTTATATTATACATATTCCTACTCTAAAAGGTGTATAAACAGTGTATATCTACACAAAAACATTTATTATAAAACAGAATCAAGTGAACAAATGTTGATTACATCCTTTTTGCTCCACAGGGATCAGCAGATGCTGAGAGAGCCTTGGCTGTAGCCAAGCTTGTGTAAGTTCTCATAGACTCTTACCTGAAAATAATTTCTTTCCCTGTAGCTTGCTGAGGTGTAATTTAATTTATAAAGACTAGTTTTCAGTTTTAGCCAAATGCAGCTATCATTTGAACCCAGGCATTGAAAACTTCTGATGCAGTTCGATGTATTTTTCCCTAGTCTTTTTTATTTGTACTATTATTACTATCATTGGTTATATTTATCAGTTATTTATATGTCTTTTCAAGGGGAAACTAATATTTTTAAAGGTCAAAAGTAAGGTATGAGAGTCTTAGCAGACCTCCTAGGATAAACAAAAGTTCCACATCCCACTAAGAGTTAAAGGAGCTGCTCAGCAAGTTGCAGCAGGGTTCACCATCTAGAATGATCAGTGAGAGAACAGCATGAACTGGCTGTACTCCTGCTCCCATAAGCGGTAATGATTTTTTTTTCAAGGCAGTAGCTGCTCAAGCAATTATTTTTCATGCGAGTGACAGCTGTGCAACTTTGTAATAGGCATGCCAGGTCTCTGTCCTCAACATGTTTTCTTCTGGGTGCTGCAGACCTGCTGATAAAGCCCTATTGATCAATTTCTTGTATTCTTTGTGATTTTAAAGCTCTCAACCAGATGTGTTAAGTAGAAGAAAAACAATGGAAGTTTTGCTTCAGTGGGGTGAGGAATATAACTTTTAAACTCACATAAGATCTGAGAAATCATGATAAATTTTTCTTATTTATTTTTTGAAAAATGATATAAAACAATATGTTGCAGGGTTCGAGTCTGTGGGGAGAACATCCTAACTATGTTTATTCCCTAAGACTCACTAAGAGTCTTTGAATTCTTCAATAAAGGCAAATGAAATTCTCATATATGTATTGAAATGGCTTTAGAGACCACTGTACAAGTATACACAAAATTTAAACTAGTGAGGAGATAAAAGAAAAGATTCAGTGGTTTGGAAAAAATATCCAAACTTCAAATTCTCATCTAAACCTCTGGAGGATGGAAAACTCATGCGATCAGGCTTTCTGGCAAGATGCTTTTTTCCTTTCTCTAGTCTGAAATATTTATGGGGATTTTTTGTTCTTGTCTTTTCAGAGAGAATGATGTAGCTGGGATTGATGTCAACATGGGCTGTCCAAAAGAATATTCTACTAAGGCAGGTTGATTTTAATCTCTTTAAATATTCTCTTTTCCTGCTTAAGAGGCACAGGATGCAACACATGTTCTGCTTTTCTGGTTCTGGCAAGTTATTTGATTTTCTCTGTTCTGAATGTTGTGAATGTTCAATTATTTGTAGTTGCAATGAGTCATTCTATTCTTGGCTGCAACTGTGATCTTTTGTCCTTATTTTTGAATAGTTAACTGTATTTGTCCAGACCGTTAGAAGCATCAGACCAGCCATTTTATTGTTGCTCCCTTTTCTCTGATTTGTTAGTCAAAATTTGAGGCCTTGCAGGCTATTTAAATTAGCAGGAGAAATTAATGAAACTCAGGTATTTCCTAGGTGCAATCCTGCTTATTTACAAAAAATATACACACAGTCATCTTTCCCTGAACATAGTAGGAACAAAGAGGAAGCAGTTTCCTTGAACAGAATTTCAAGTCTCTTTCCAGCCAGTATTTTGCTCAAAAAGAATCTGTCGGCTTCCTCCTAGGGCCGTGTTCAAAGTGCTTCTCTCGCTGTCTGCTGGCTTATCTGCTTTTGTGCCCCCTGCCCTTTTCCACTGCAGTCCAATCAATCTCCCTGTTTCTATTATCAATAAACAAAAGGAAATTTCATTGCTTGCTCACTTAGGCTGAATGAAAGGCTGCCAGAATACTCTCCAGCATGACGTCATGATTGGAAGGTTCTCTTCAGCTTAAACAATATTTCATCTTTAGGGATGCAGCGGCTTCAGAAAGCTGCACATGCTGGCTGTTCATCAGACTAATCTATTCACAGGAATAACTAGGTTGTTGCATGAACAGAAAAGCAGGGAAGCTTTGCTCTAAATAGATGTAATGTTTTGGGGGATAGAGGACAGAGGTGCTTCAGGTGACCCCTGACTTCAGTGCATCGCAATTTTCTATTGGAAGGTTACAAAACGCCAAAATCTCAGCCTTCTGGTTATCGCTATTGGCTAAAGAAATTTAGTTTGGTGTTTCAACTTGCTTTAAATGAAATATATTGGGTCTTTTGGATCATTTCTGTTGTAGCAGGCTGATGCAAATAAGTCTGACTTGCAGCATCCTTTAACTGTAGATATGAGAATTAGCATTAACTTTGACTAGTATTTTAATTGCTGTTACCCCTGTCAGTTGTAAAAGAAAAAACTAATATTTAGTCCACTCTAACATGAAAAAAGGAACACCTCAAAATGCTTACATATAAAAGAATTATTTTATTAAATAAAGAGATAGCAAATAGAATTAATGCTGTCGTTCTCAGAGCCAAAAAAATATTTTATTGAGGAGGAAAATTTCATTTTTATATTTACAGCTCATTAATATTAAACAAATATCAAATATTCCTTATTACCAAATGATGCTGATTAGTTAAATCACACAAATTATCTTTAACAATAAAATTATTGCTAAATAAGAAATTAACTGGAAATCAATGATATTTTAAAGACAGTAAAACCACGACATTTGAATAGACTGATCAATTTCATTAAAATACAATTCTTGATCAGTTCCTATTGTCCATATGACATTTTCATATGCTAATCTGTTTATGATTATTTATAACAGGGTAATAGACTCATAGGTCAGAAGGGACCAATCTGATCATCTAGTCTGACCCCCTGCACAAGGCAGGTCACAGAACCCCACCCATCCAATTTTATAACAGCCCCTATCCCAGGATCGAGTTATTGAAATCTTCAAAATTGGTTTGAAGACCTCAAGCTGCAGAGAAACCACCAGCAAGCGACCCGTGCCCCACGCTGCAGGGGAAGGCGAAAAACCTCCAGGGCCCCTGCCAATCCGCCCTGGAGGAAAATTCCTTCCCGACCCCCAATATGGCGATCAGCTAAACCCTGAGCATGTGGGCAAGAGTCACCAGCCAGCACCCAAGAAGGAATTCTCTGCAGTAACTCAGTTCCCATGCCATCCAACATCTCCCCGCAGATCATTGAGCAGACCTATCTGGTGGTAATCCAAGATCAATTGCCCAAATTAACAATCCTATCATAACATCCCCTCCATATACTTATCAAGCTTTGTCTTAAAGCCAGGAAAGTCTTTTGCCCCCACTACTTCCCTCGGAAGGCTGTTCCAGAACTTCACTCCCCTAATGGTTAGAAACCTTCGTCTAATTTCAAGTCTAAACTTCCTAATATCCAGTTTATACCCATTCGTCCTCGTGCCTACATTAGTACTAAACTTAAATAATTCCTCTCCCTCCCTAACGTTAACCCCCCTGATATATTTATATAGAGCAAGCATATCCCCCCGCAGCCTTCTTTTGGCCAGGCTAAACAAGCCAAGCTCTTTGAGTCTCCTTTCATAAGGCAGTTTTTCCATTCCTCGGATCATCCTTGTAGCCCGTCTCTGAACCTGTTCCAGTTTGAATTCATCCTTCTTGAACATGGGACACCAGAACTGCACACAGTATTCCAGATGGGGTCTTACCAACGCCTTGTATAACGGTACTAACACCTCCTTATCCTTGCAGGAAATACCCCGCCTGATGCATCCCAAAATTGCATTTGTTTTTTTAACAGCCGTATCACATTGGCGACTCATAGTCATCCTGCTATCAACCAGCACCCCAAGGTCCTTCTCCTCCTCCGTCGCTTCCAACTGATGCGCCCCCAACATATATCCAAAATTCTTATTATTAATTCCTAAATGCATAACCTTTCTTCTCTGGAATTATATCAAAGACAGGAGTAACAAAAGAGTTGAATATAGATTATATACTTTGGATATGGAAATCAGATTTTGATACCTTTTGAGCAGTTTGTACAGTAGTTGAATTTGTGAACAGTATTCATTCTGCTATAAAATTGCAAATGCTGATAATCATAATAATTTTAGGATATACATGTTAGCATATTTCAGAACGAAATTGGTACATCTCTTTACAAGAGAAGTATAGATAAAATATTTTTTGTACACGATAGTGGATTTCATGTTGAAACTATAGTGAGAAATTTACCACAATCTTCAGTTGTTGAATTAAATGAATATGTTGTAATCAGAGAGAATGTTTAAGACTGATTGATTGATTACAGACACAGCTGGTAACAATGCCTATAGCCAAGGTTTTCTAATGCTTTTTAATTGTAAGACTGTTTTCAGTTGGAAATTTCAGGTTGACATGTTCTGTGCTGGTCATCTGCCTCAACCTGAATATTTTTGGAAAGTTCCATCAAAAAAGATTCAACTATTTCCAAGAACAAAGTTAGGAAGTGTTTTGCTAATGTTGAAGAAACCAACCTACCAAAAAACCAAACCAAACCAAAACAAAAATCCAACCCAATTTGTTGAGAAGCAATAGTTCCATGCTTTGGAACAGGGACATAAAATTTGGCAGGGGTCACCTAGGGATCTCCATGATCATTCACCCAAAATTGGCAAAGTTATAAACCTCTGAAAATCACCATTTGCACATGTTTGATAAGGGTTTGTTAATAGCTGGCAACAAAATTTTCTGAACACGGTGTCTGCAGTGGCTGAGCAGTGCTTTCCCTGAGTTGCTCTTTCTGGCTGCTGTGAACCCCGAGCCCCAGATCTGAAGACACAGATGCTCTCTACTGGGCTTTGAGTGCTTTCCTGCTATTGCCCAGGCAGGATGGAGAAGGATAAGGAATCAGCCTTTCTTGAATGCAGGTGAAACTGGAGCAGAAAAGGAAATGGCGATGAACAGGGCAGGAGAGACTATAATTTCTGAAATACTCTCTTTCAGAATTGAGCCCAGGATTCCTGAGTGCCAGCATTACTCTCTTGTTTAGCAGATAGCTGTGAAGCACGCTGGCAAAGTTCATGGCTCATCCCCTTCTAGTGGGTAGCCACATATAACAGTCTGCTATTAAGATACCAACTGCTCCAGCAGCTCAGGTGATAGAACTTTGTACTGTGAATCTAAAAGTCCCAACTCTGCTGATGATCTATGTGAGATGATTGATATGGTTCCACATGATGGAATTTGCTTTTTCCAATTTTTCTTTTTTAAAAACTGAATTTTTAAAGTGTGTCATTTCCTATGCTACGAGAACATTTAGCCCACTTAACAGTTAGGAAATTGCAAAATTCAGGTTGCTTGTGCTACCTTAATTTATCTCCCTTGTTCGTGTGTTTTGAGTCTTTTAATTACATAATCTGTGTTGGTGTATTGCATGGTAATTGTAAGATCCTTCTTTAAGTATACAGGTGTAATTTAAAGAGTATCAGCAAGATATCTTAATTTTGCTGGGGACGTATTTAGGTTTTGCATTATTTTCAGGAAATGGACGTGTGTTTTTGGGTGATTGTATGTTGGAAGGAGAAGGTTGTTGTGGAGTTGTGGGGTCTGAACTCTTGTAGGTATAAAAAAATTTCAATGTTTCAACTTAAGGTGAGGTTTTAAATCAATTTAAATCAGTGCAAAAGACTCTATGAACATAGACAAATCGTGTGTGCTTTGGATATTTTGACCCTGATCCAGCAAAATGCATAAGCATATTCTTAAATTAAGTATTTTGCAAGTCTGCTCTCATATTTTACTTGAAGGATATGGTCTTGAAGGGAGACTAGTATGGATATTTAATGTTGCTTAATTGTGATTTCCTTGATTTTTAGTGGTGGCATGCCCAAGAAATTAAATTGTGACCTGCGATATTGGCAACTACATTTTAAATAGAATGTTAGTTAAATCAGCCTTACAAAACATAGTTTCCCACTTTATTGAGGCAAATAAATTCCTTGATGGATGAGTATAATATCTTCTTCCTTGGCATAGTAAAGGTGAGTGGCTCAAATTTAAATAGAGGCAGGTAAACTTTCGTAACAGTTTTGTAAGCCTGAGTTTGTGTAACTGGTTAGTTTTAATAAATATATTGGGAATGAACAAATCAAAACACTACCCCTACACGTGCAACATTAAAATAATCTAAATCGTCTTAGGTTAATTTGCATTAAATTAAATTTTTAACTTTTTGGCATTTCTAAACCAGCTGAAGTATAAATAGAGCTTTTAACAGGCCATGTTGCTCCATTTTAATGTCAGGTGCACTAGCAGAAGAAAATGCAGAAATGGTGCAGCAGTTGTCATAGCAAAGAGCTGAAGCTCATACAAAATGACTTACCACTTCATTCTGAGAGAGAGAGCCTGGTTGCAGTATTAAACACTATATCCTGCTGTCTTTAATGCTATTGGCATAGTTAATAAATCTCCTGTGAGATGTAGCTTTCAGGCTTCATCTTGCAGAGACTGAAAAGACAAAGCATCTTCACAGGTAATAATTAAACATTGTCATTCTGTATAATTTATATTATAATGTGGAGTATTTTATCATATGATTATTATCATGTTGAGTTAAGTGAATATTAAATCTGGACCTTACCTGCTGATCAGTGTTCATTTAGATAGAGCCATTAAAAAAAACCCTTAACCCTTAACTGTTTCTATCTAAAAGCTTAAAAACATCAAGCCTTTAACAGCTGCCTCTTGGTCTCTGACTTGCAGACCAAGGCAGCTCATATAGTAATTATGTTTACTGTGAAGCATTTTTTAAGAGTTAGGTAAAGGTACAGTTTCTGTGGTATTTTATTATAGCTAGCCTGTGAATAGTCTTAGAAAGCTGTTTGAAATCAGACCTTCTCGTATTCCAGCTGGTTTGAAAACATTGCCAGTAAAGTGGGGAGTAATAAAGACGCCAAGGCTCACATTGCCAGACATGTCCCTGTAATGTGTATTACCTTGATATTGCACAGACTGTATTTTGCAGTGCAGGTAGGGCTCTTTTTTCTATTTTTCAAGCAACAGGAGTAGGATATTTATGTCTGAAAAGACTCTTGTTTTCCAATAATGGAACATTTATTTTTGTCAGACTGTTTGAAAGGGAAAGGTGTTTATTTTAGGCCACATGATCTTAATGAGATGGAAGAAAGATAGAGTTGTGCAATAGGCCTGTTTTATAGTAGATGAACCAAAGAAACCTAGTGACCTTCTGCAGGGTATATTAATGAGGAGTAGTGCTTTTTCCCATCCTGAAAACTGTGTTCCCTGTGGACACTGATTACTTAAGGAACATAAGAATGTAGAAGTTGCTTTGAGATAAGGCATTGTAACTTAAATACTCCATTTAGTCCCTTATCTAGGCTCTGACAGTGGTCAACATCATATGACTCAGAAGACCGTGCAAGAAAACATATAATGGGAACTATAGAGTAACCAGTTCCTAGGGAAAGTTTCTTCTTAACCCCTTTCAGTAACTTGTTGGTTTATCCATTGAAGTTTGAGAATTTATATCCCTTCTAGAAGTGTGTTTTATCTACTGTAACTGTGGATAGTCTCATCTATATAATCCTTTTGTTTGAATTCTGATTAAACTCTTGGCTTCAACAATACCATGTGACAATGATGTCCACTAGTAAATTTTGTATTCTCCAAACAAATACTTGTTCTTATTATTTTTTAAACTTGTTGCATTTTAATTTCATTCACTGTTCCCTTGCTCTTGTATTATGAGAGGATAGATCAGAACCTCTCTATACTATATTTTGTGTGCCTTCCTTTTGTTCATTTTCTCCCTAAACTAAACAGTCCTAATCTTTTCCGTGTCTCTGTTTTCATCACCAATCTCTGGCCCTTGCCCAATTCTCCCACTCCCACCTCTGCCCATTCCTGCTGTGTTTTTGAAATAAGGTGGTATTTTCTCGGCACAGTATTTTGGGCCACAGTGTATCATTGAGTTACAAAATGACATTATAATATTTTCAGTGTTGTTTTCTTTTACTTAATATTTTCTTCTGTATCTTAACTAGTCTATCCCTGTAAAACTTGCGTAACTTTCTAATCATGATGAAAGGACAAAAATATTAAAAATTTTGCAGGAGGGAAATACTGAAAAAAAAATTATTTTGGCATGTTCTCTGACATCTTGTCACAGTGGACAGACAAGTCAGCAGGAAAACAACAGGAAACCTGCCTGGTGTCTGGAGGAAGTTTTGCTGCAGTCATTGTGTTCCTGGTTTTGATTTCAATGGATCAGCTTTTTCTAACAGAAAAGTATTCCATCCAAAAATTTCTGAACCGATGTAATGTTAACATAGTTGACTGCATGGCTGTCCGTATATAGACAGTGTGATCGAGGAAGAACATCCAAATTAGAGGAGGGGAAAGTTATATTTTAAAAATATTAGTAGTTGTTTTGTGCTGCCACTTCCTTTTGTGTAGATACTTAGTATGGGAGTCTGTATTGAGACCATTGGCATTTAAGGCTCATCGATCAGTTGAATGGTGCTAGGGAGAACATATGAATGAAATTTATCATCTAATGGGAAGAAACAAAGCAATCACAGTTGTTAGGTACAGATTTTGGAATTTGTGGCTGTTCATGAGAGAAACAGAAAACAAAACAACTTCTCAGTATTCAGTTCCCTAAGCTGTTGCTGCTTCATTTGCTGACATCATTCTAGCAAGAATGTTTTCTTATTTCACCAAATAAGTGCAACTATGCTCTTTCACCTAATATATTTCAAATTTGGATTCTTTATTAAATGAAAACCCTTCTGTAATCAAGCCAGTAACTGATGTGTAAATAACTTTGTGCCATACCTTTTAATTAGTGTATAGTAATTCACACTTACATGAAAGCATTTTTTTTGTATGGGAGGATTTAGTTTTGTTGTAGTTTGCCATTGGGTAAGATACTACTTACGAAATGAAGAAAGTGTTGATTTTTTGAATGTTTCCAGTCTGTAATTCTGTTGGCATGTGTTTCCCCAGGGAGGTATGGGAGCAGCGCTGCTGTCTGATCCTGACAAAATTGAGTGTGTAAGTATCCAATTTGTTGGTTTTATTGTGCCTAGGAAAATATGGTGCTTATGTACAATAATTGAGGAGTAATTTTTGAGCTGCTGGATTTATTGGAGTGAGAGAGAATTGTGTGAAAAGCAGATTTGAGAGAGCAAGGGATGGAATAATGTCTAAAGTTTTGCAGGTTCAAATGAAATTCACATAGATTATTCTGCTGGTTTAGTTTCCTTTATAGCCACAGGAATACCAATATTGTTGCTGACTTCATTTTCAATTTTTAACCTCTTTAGTGCTGTGGTTGGATTTTCTATTTTTCTGGTCATTGACAACCTTTTATTGTTAGTTTAATTCGAGCACAAAGCGCAGCAAACACTTTACAACAGCATGACACAGTCCCTGCCCTGAGTAGCTTTACAATGTTTAGTTTTCAATGGCCTACACGTTGGTAGAGCTCTGCAAGAACTCTTATATAGCCTTAAGATTTGGCTCAATAAGGAGTAGTGGGCAAAACTGAGTATATTCAAGTTAAAATTCCTTAAATGTCAGTCAGATTGCTTCCATATGATAGCCATCAACCTTAGTTGATGTGTTCAGACCATAGTTCCACATGCGAACAAAAAGTTACAAATTACCTTTTGAGCAGTGACATTGAATGGCTCTTGAGCTCTTGTTCAGCTCTCCATGTGACTTTTGTCGGGTAAGAGTCTGGGCAGTGGACTCCTCTTTTTCTCTGCCTCAGGCAGAACATGTGGAATGTAGATCACAGGAGTACACACTGAGCATATGGTTTGGTGGTCTGAAGAACAGGTGCTGCTGGGAACCCTTCTGAAAGTCAGAGTATTGTTCCCTTCCATCCAGGAGTTAGGAGTGGGGTGACAGAAAGGAAACAGGAGGTGGAATAGGAGGGTAATCTCCCAAGCAAGTGTGTGGCTTCCATACAAGGTGAGAGTTAAGGGCATTAAATACACTAGGACTATCCCTTTCTCTTCCAGCGGTCAGAGGAAGCAGAGTAAGGGGACTGATTTGAAAGCATCTTAAGAAGGAGATCAGTGTCCTTATCTCCATTTTGCAAACTGGGACACTGAGGCACAGAGCGGTGAAGTGACCTGCCTAAGGTTATGGCAGGGCAATGGCAGAGCTGGGAATAGTACAGAGATCTGAGTTCCAGTCCAGTGCTCTACCCACTGGGGGAATGTGGAAAAGACCGGAGAGGTTGCAGTAGGTAAGGCATGAGATGACATTTTACAGTCATGGACTTTAAGGCCAGAAGGGACCATCATGATCATCTAGTCTGACCTCCTCCATATTGCAGGCACAGAACTCATCCCCATGCACTCCTGTAAGAGACCCATGACCTCTGGCTGAGTTACTGAAGTCCTCAAATCTTGATTTAAAGACATCAAGTTGCAGAGAATCCACCAAAAGTTTTAACAGTAATAATAGAGAGTATGTGGAGATAAAACTGGCAGGATTTAGTGATTAGTATTTTTGTGTGTAAGGGAGATGAGACCTCAGTCCAAAGTGTTTAATCTCACACAACCAAAAATGTGTTGCAGTCCTTGTATATCTAATGATTTTGTCTCTGTCTGAGTCAGAGCACTATTCTTGACAGGGAAGAATCAAGTTTGTGCAAGCAAGTTTCATAGGCTGATAAAAATGTTGTCTATTTACTGAAGGGCAGATGGGTTGATTGCTTCTAAAGTGTGTTGCAAGAAGTTCTACTTTTGTTGCTATTGGGTGTCTGCAATTTAGACACACAGGTTACCTTTTCATGTGTAATGTAAAAACCTTTTTCTCATATGAGGTGACTGAGGGGATGACTTAGTAGCAGCTGGCCATTGCCATTTAAAATTATAACCTTTGCACCTGTTATCCTCAATATATGCGATCAATACTTCTTACCAGATATTTGAATGAAAGCTGTTCTTCAATATTTGACCTTGATCCAAAGGCTGGCCTAGATAGCTCTCACCCTGTTGTTACGGAGGTTTGATTTGACCTAAGGACAATGAACTAAAAAAAAAAAAAAAAAAGCACGCTTGAACAAACTCAGGGAGCTGGCAGGTGAAGTCCCATGAGAAGAAAATTAAAGGGAAAAAGGAGTTCAGGAGATCTGGCAGTTTCTCAAGGAAACAATATTAGAGGCACAGCTGCAAATTATCCCCATGCAATAGATAGGGAGAACAGTAGAGGCCAATATGGCTTTAATGGCCTGAAAATTAAAAAGGAATCCTGCAAAAAGTACAAAAGAATAGCACAAGCATGTAGGGGAAAAAATCAAAGGCTAAGGCACAAAGTGTGTTACACCTCGCAAGGGACCTAAAAGGCAATAAGATGAGACTTTAAAAAATACGTTAAGAGTAAAAGAGAGATGGAAAAAAGTGTTTTTTGCTTACTGGGAAAGAGAGCTAATAACTGGTGATATCATGAAGGCTGAAGTTTTTTATGCCTCTTTTGCTTCAGTCTTCACTAGAAAGATTAATGGTGACAAGAGTCTAATATTAAAAAGGGGGAAGGAACTCAAGGCAAAATAAGGAAAGAACAGAATAAAGAATACTTAGGTAAGTTGGATGTATTCAAGTTGGCAGGGCCTGATGAAATTCATCCTAGTGTACTTAAGGAACTAGCTAAAGCAATCTCGGAACTGTTAGCTATTACTTTTGAGACCTCATGGAGGATGAGTGAAGTTCCAAAAGACTGAAGAAGGGCAAACAATAGTACCCTGAAAAGAGGGACAAAGAGGATCCAAGGAATTATTGACCAGTCAGCCTAACTTTGATACCTGGAACGATACTGGGACAAATTATTAAGCAATACAATTTTAAGGAATAGTCAGCATGGATTTTTCAAAAGCAAATCATGCCAAACCAACCTAATTTCCTTCTTTGACAGAGTTACTGGTCTAGTGAATAAGTGCAAGTAGTAAATGTGGTATATTTTGTTTTTAGTAAGGCTTTTGACACAGTCCCATGTGACATTCTCAGACATTCTCATGAGCAAACTAGAGAAATGTGGTCTAGATGATATTACTATAAGGTGGGTTCAGAACTGGCATATAAACTTTAACTAACTAAATAAATGTATTGTAAAAAGCATCGTTCCATATAGGAACCTTTTATATATTTTTCTTTAGAGAAGTGTTCAAATGTCTTTATATGTTCAACAGAGCAAGATTTACTCCTGTTGCTTCTGTAATAATATTTAATCCCCTCTTTTCTTTAGATTCTGAGTACCTTGGTTAAAGGAATTTGTAAACCGGTGACCTGCAAAATCCGGATCTTGCCTTCAGTAAGAACATGTTTTATTATGCTTAGTTCAGTTAATGTTAACCCTTGGAGCAAGATTAGAATACCATAAACATTAGAATGAAATTTTAACTGATTTTTAACCCTCTGGATTAAGATATACAGAAACATATACTTTTATTTTGAAATAAGTGTGTCCACACATGGATTCAATAGGACAATTCCATAGGTAGACAAGCCCAAAGCAACTAACAGTGAATTTCTTAGAGAGACAAGATGGTTGCGGTAATATCTTTTATTGGACCAACTTCAGTTGGTGAGAGAGACAAGCTATCAACCTTACACAGAGCTCCTCTTTAAGTCTAGGTAATGTACTCAGTGGCACAGTAAATATAAGGTAGAACAGATTGTTTAGTGTAAGTAGTTAACACATATTTCAAGGGACCATTCATGGTGAAGAATTCTGCTGACTCAACCTCAAAGAATTCTTTCACAACAATGAAGACGCCACAATTACCACATCCCCGCCGGCAGTCATAAGAAAAAAAATCACCTGATTGGACACCTCACAGTGGACCACCACACTCTTACTCATTACATTAATTGCTTCAGGAAAAAAATTGACGAGGATATCCTTAACAAACATCACTTCTGCCACAATCTCTCCACTGCTGAGTGGACAGCTGTACAGTCTGCGAAACTCAACCACCAGATAGTGATTAAACCAGCAGACAAAAGGTTCACCATCATAGTCCTCAATTGTGATGCGTTCTTTAACAAAGCCAACCAGCAACTGTCTGACTCCATCTACTATAAAGAACTCAAAGTAGACCCCACGCCGCAGTTTACCGAGGAATTTAAGGCTGTCATCAAATCCTTTCCCAAACAATTCCGAGAGAAACTCTACAACCTTGTCCCCATGAACCCACTTCAGGGGATCTTCTGTGTTTTCCCCAAGATACACAAACAAGGAAACCCAGACAGATCCATCTCATCTGGCCCTGGCACTCTTACTAAAAAAATATCGAGAATCATAGAAACCATCCTCAAACCACTCACTACACAAAGGGCTGACTTCCAAGCTACTACAGACTTTCATCACAAACTCCATAGCGTTAACAGTCTCACTCAGAACTCTGTCCTTGCGGATGCAGTTGGTTAAAATTTACTTTTTAGTCACTAATTTCGTTTGCATAGAATAGAGCTTTTAAGCTCCAGTAGTCAACTTGTCTTCCCTTTGGTAATTTAATCTGGTTATTTTCAAATTACTGTCTAATTATGTGTGTAATTTTGTGACTGCACATGCAGATTGAATGTATGCACTTATGTATGGACAAATGTGTAACTAGTTGTGCAAAAATATCTAAGGTAAATGCAGTCAGTTGTTGCATGCACAGATTAGGCATGTACACATTCTTTAAAATCATGCAAAAAAAAGTATTAAAAAAATAAAATCAGTGTATCTTCATAGATTCCAAGGCCAGAGGGACCATTGTGATAATCTAGTCTGACTTCTTTTGTAGCACAGGCCATAGAACTTCCTCAAAATAATTCCTAGAGCATATTGTTGAGAACAACATCCAATCTTGATTTTAAAATGGTCAGTGATGGATAATCCACCAGAACCCTTGGTATGTTGTTAATGGTTAATTACTCTCACTAGTAACAATGTACACCTTATTTCCAGTATGAATTTGCCTAGCTTCAACTTCCAGCCATTGGATGATGTTATACCTTTTTCTGTTAGATTGAAGAGCTCATGATTAAATATTTATTCCCCTTGTTGGTATTTACAGGCTAATCAAGTCACCCCTTCACCTTTTTACTAAGGTAAAAGAATGATCTTTAGTATACCACTATAAGCCAAGCTTTCTAATCCATTAATTATTCTTTTGATTCTTCTCTGAACCATCTCCAATTTATCCACCACATCCTTCTTGAATTGTAAACCCCAGAACTGGACGTATTCCAACCGTGGTCATATCAGTGCCAAATACAGAGAGAACCTACTTGAGACTCCCTTGTTTATCCATTCAGGGATCACATTTGCCTTTTCAGCTATAGAATCGAACTGGGAACTCATGTTCAGCTGATTTTCCACCACAGCCCCCTCTACAATCATGAGCTCAAAGAACTAGCATGTTCACCTTTCACTTTGAACTGTCCTGGTGTGTCTTCCTTCTTGTTTCATGCTGGTTTTGCCTAGCATGTATCTTCCAGCACAACAGCAAGTGAGTTGACTGTCTCTACTTCAATGCCATCTGCTTCTCCCAAAGGCTGACTGTGCTACAGCAGAACCTCAGAGACATGAACACCTTGGGAATGGAGGTGTTTGTAACTGTGAACAAAACATTATGGTTCTTTCAAAAGTTTACAAGTGAACATTGACTTAATACAGCTTTGAAAATGATGCTCTCTCGCCCCCCCCCTTTTTTTTTAGTAGTTTACATTTAACACAGTATTGTACTGTATTTGCCTTTTTGGGGGAGGTGGGGTGGAGAGGAGGGTCTGCTCCTGCCTGATTGTGTACTTCCAGTTCTAAATGAGGTGCATGGTTGGCTGGTCAGTTCATAACTCTGGTGCTTGCGACTCTGAGGTTCTACTCTACTTTCAGATGAACCACAGTCTATTAGCCCAGCTTCTGAAAAGAATGTAAATCCTTCGCTTTTTCTAAAAGCTGCATAATTGCACATAACAGGATAAATGGGCAATGTTCTGAATTCCATCTGTCTTTCATTAGGCTTATGTTTTCTCTTTGAAGGAATAGAAGGGTTTTTTTCTTTATTTCTTGAGACAACCGGTAATGTATGGATACTAATCAAATTCTTCAGTCACGGGGGCATTTTTCAACATATATCCTAGGGAAATGTTTGTGAATATTTCATGCATGAATAGATGTGGGGGTGAATTCAAATTCAATGTGAGAGAGATCTCTTCCGTCCAAGATGCACTGTATATGACTTATAGCATATTCAGTGCAATCATACCTGCCAATCAAGTGTGTTTTTATGTCTTTTAAAAGCTAGCCCAGAGATATGTGAAGGGAAATAGTCTCAACTGTTGTATTCCCTGGGTCAAGCAGGTTCTTAAGCTGTAATTTCTAGGAGACATAATGGCAATTCTGGACTCCTATTTTAGCCATAATAAATAGTTCTCTAAGTAAAGCTTATATTAAGGGTTATGTTCATATTGGGTATGACTGCTGTAATATAGGAATTGTGTACGCTTTGATGGGAGAACAGATTTCCTGCTTGTGTTTGTATAACGATCATGAGATGAAGAGCTCTTCCTCCATCAAACTAAAATAACGTGTGCTCCATTTTTTCTCTCCTCAGCTTGAAGACACTATAAGCCTGGTGAAGAGGATAGAAAAGAGTGGTGTTGCTGCCATTGCAGTCCATGGAAGGTAAACATGTTTATGTGGAAAAATTATTATTACTGTTGTTATTATTTGTTGGCAGGTAGAGAGCAAAACACTAGGGCTAGTTAACTTACTTCACCTTGTCTAGTTCAACTGCAAGGAAGTGGTTCTGGTTTCAGTGACAGCAGCTGGGTGCTTAGTACTTTACTACATTAGGCTTCTTATTCAGGAGCATAAACAGAGATTTAGCAGCTTAACTTTATGCTTCCGTTTTTCTAAAATCTTAGCCTTGGTAAGACCAAATAGAAGGCAGAATTATCTAACATTAAGGAATTAAATAGTTTAATGCTAGATTTTAATTCTCAAGTGTGTGAGGTGTACAGCTGTGCACCCCAAACATTAGGTGCTTCACCTGCACAGAGAAGTAAAATAGCAATATTTTTCAAGATGTGTTTTGTATGAATCAGGTTTACACCTAGCATATGAACATAAACTGAGACTGACTAGGTGTGTCACTGCAGGACTGGAATTGTCTGCTAAGAGTTTACTTGTGCACAATTTCCACTAGAAATCTTTGAACTTGTCTTTTTCTTTCTGTGTCGCAAAGGAAAAAGGAGGAGAGGCCTCAACATCCTGTCCACTGTGAAGTGATCAAAGCCATCTCTGAGGCAGTCTCTGTTCCTGTAATAGCAAAGTAAGTTAGATTAGTTAGGTGGTCATTTTAAGGTATCTGTGTCTAGCAGTAGACATTATGCCAAGGAAATCTAACTGAGCAAGAAGGGATTAAGTGCAGGAAACTAAGGGTTGCCTCATATAGGGCAAATGAGATAATTATCATAGAACCATAGAAGATTAGGGTTGGAAGGGACCTCAGGAGGTCATCTAGTCCAACCCCCTGCTCAAAGCAGGACCAATCCCCAGACGGATTTTTGCCCCCAGATCCCTAAATGGCTCCCTCAAGGATTGAGCTCACAGCCCTGAGTTTAGCAGGCCAATGCTCAAACCACTGAGCTATCCCTCCCTCCAACAAATATCTGTTGTCAAATCACAAGGTTAGAGTGACACTTTGGTATTAGAAGTTGGCCATTTGAAATGTCACTGTCTTTGTTTTAGTGCACAAAGGGCTCCTTAATTATTATGTACTAGTGTTGTGTCCTCCTCTCTGGAGAGACACCAGTGTTTTGTTTGAATCCAACGGCTGAATTCTATGTGCTTCTGAGCCATCTGGGTAGTGACTGATTACTGTTCCTAGCTCTGGGTGTCTCAGACACACTCCTAGGTTCAGACTCCTCCATGGGCAATAAGACCCTGCTCTCTGAAGGCCTAGATCCTGAAACCAGTGCCACAGCCTTTCCAAGCCCCTTGTTGCCTAGATACATTTCCCCACAGTACACTGGCTGTGGGATCTCTGGTTTCTTAGCAAAATGTTGGGTAACTTTCCTATCTGTCAAAATTGACAGTAACTCTTCATTAAAGGGGACCCTGAAGAATTTTTATAACTAGTTTTAGTCCACCTCTAAAGTGAGTTAGTGTTCTATTACAGATAGAAAATTGTTGGGAGGGAAAATAGGATTTTAAATTATTTTTAGCTTACAAAAGGAGCTAGATTGATAATTTTAGAAAGTGATATTTTCTAGCCATAGAACACGGTACAGCATAGCTAGAGGCAGAGCATGCTTTTACTCACTGTTCCCCCCGCCAGTTTGCCTCAAACTTGAGCCTATGCTTATTCAGTGTTAGGCATTTCTACTACAGTTACCAACAAGGGGTACCAGTTTTGGAGGACTTTTTCTGAGGTGCATCTGGTCTACTGGGAATTCAACTGAGATCTTCCAACTAATTTTGCACAGGCCATCAAACAGCATTTTCTTACCCAAACAGCATTTTCTTACCCGAACAGCTGACTTTTTAAAAAACTATTGTATAGGTAATGAAGGTGGCACATACAAAATCAGTGCTTGTCTCCTTTAGGGAAACTAAGCCAATTTATGCTTATTGGGGGTGTCTTGAGTTAAGGAGAACTGTTCACTAGAAACTGGATTGGTACCACCACACTCATGTTACAGAGGCTGCGTACCAATCGGTCATCAAATGCTAATAACTTTTGGTCACTGCTGGCCTAGTCTGACTTTGGAAGGCTTTCGTATCCCATTACTAATAATCCTCTAAGCCAGCTGTCAGCAACCTTTCAGAAGTGGCATGCCGAGTCTTCATTTATTCACTCTAATTTAAGGTTTCGTGTGCCGATAATACATTTTAATGTTTTTAGAAGGTCTCTTTCTGTAAGTCTATAATATATAACTAAACTATTGTTGTATGTAAAGTAAATAAGGTTTTTAAAATGTTTAAGAAGCTTCATTTAAAATTAAATTAAAATGCAGAGCCCCCCTAGACCAGTGGTCAGGACCTGGATAGTGTGAGTGCCACTGAAAATCAGCTTGCTTGCCGCCTTTGGCACACATGCCATAGGTTGCCTACCCCTGCTCTAAGCCAGTGATGGGCTGCAGGTTGTGCACCACTGCTCTAAGGCAGCCATTCTCCCAGAGTGATGCTGATTTCCTAAATAGATTATACCAACAATGAATGACATGACTGGCCATAAGCCTTCTGTATTATCATGCCTGCCTAGCTCTATTAATGTGCAGAATACACTGTTTTCTGCATGATGGTGTCACATTAATCATTGTTAATCATAACAAAGACGTTCATTTTCAGTGGAGGATCTCATGACTTCATCAAAGAATATACTGACATTGAAGCCTTCCAACAAGCAGCAGGTGCTTCATCAGTAATGATAGCTCGTGCTGCCATGTGGAACCCATCCATCTTCAGAAGAGAAGGCCTTTGTCCCTTGAAGGAAGTCATGCAAGAATACATCAAATATGTACGTTTGGGAAGATTTTACCTGTAATTAACATAGTTTACAGATGTTAACCCAATTTCTGTAGGGTGTCTTTAATTCCTTGTTATTTTTCAATTAGTATAGCTCCTGTAATATTTTTGCATATTGCATAAGATGAAAACTATTACAATTTTTACCAATTTTTCAGTGAATACATAATTGAATTTTTGTCTAGTAGACAGCCTTACCTTAAGTACCTTATTATTATTATTTTTTGCTTACATACTGTGCTTGCCTATTCTCATTCTTGATGCTCAGGTTTTAGGAAGATTGTGCAGAACTAGTGCCAGGAGTGCCAATGTTGTGAATGCTACAACAGTGAATGTGATATTGAATGGAGCAAAGTAGGAATAGAAAGATGAGTTCTGTCTAGGCAGGCTGCACAGTTTCATGGTTTTCTAAAGTAATGTAAACTACTCCAGAGAATTATTTTCCTCTTCTAGAAAATGCCAAGGTTTTTTCAAATGGCAGAAAAACACAGAGAAGGTTGTTCAGTCAGTTGTTTCATTATAGTGTTCAATTGGTGGGCTATCTACCCTGTAATTTTGACAAAGAGATGCAGTGAAGGATCAGAGAGAAGGCTGCCAGGCACAACAGGGGTTAAAGAAAACCTGTGGGTTCAGCTAGTTCCTCCCCTTATACCTGCAGCCAATGCCAGGCCTAAAAGGGGGAGAAAAGAAGGGAGCCTGGCTCAGTCAGGGGCTGACTGACAAGAGAAGAGGCAGGAGCTCTCTGTGTGTCTGCCTGAAGGCACAGCCACAACCTGCCTGCCAACGCAGCCACTGGAAGCAAGTAAGTCTTTCCCTACCAAGGGGAATCTACCGCCAAGCCCCAACTGTGGGGAAACTGGACTAGCAGGGTCATGCCCCAAACTAAAGGACTTGCATAGGGAGCAGTTCAGACAGCAGGTCCTGAGCACCCCCATCTCATGGCTGGGAGCAAGATCCATCTCCCCGGTCCAGGGATGTGAGTTGCCCAGGACTCTGAGCCAGGACCTGAGGGAAAGGAGGGCAGGTCCCCTCCTCCAGCCCCTAACCAACGATCTAACCACTAGGTTGCCTGGCCACTGAAGGCCCAATCACAAATGCATATTTAAAAAAAAAAACAGATGTAAAGAATTGGACTTCAGTGTCATCATTTTTTTCTTATTCAATTTTGTAACCATAATGCTCCATGCTAAAAATCTAGAAAAGTTCAATTTAAAATAAATTAAAGTTTAAGGCCTAAAATGCATCATCACCTTGATCGATCAGTCCTTCAGCCTTCGTATAGATTGCACTGATCACAACACGTCTTCCATTCTGCTCGTATCCTGGCCTTCCTTTTTCTTGTGCAGCCATGTCTTTTCACAATAAAATCTTCCCATCTCTTTGGAGGTCGGCTGAGTGGTTGTTTCCATTCCTTTGGGTACCACTCAGCGACAGCTGCAGTCCATTGATTGTCAGTGAGCCTCGCTGTATTCCCAGCCCATCGCATTTTACTATGCCTGCTCTCAGTAGCAACGTCCTGCACTCCACGCTGCTGTCTGATCACTTCATTGGGGACTCATTTGTGGATTGAAATTCCCAGAATTCTTCTTTCCATTACCATCTCCATGGCAGACAGCTGCTCCTCTGTGTTCGTCAGTGCCCATGTTTCGCTGCTGTATAACATTGCTGGCAGTACTGTTGATTTGAAGGTATTGCGTTGATCGCTGACAATACTGTCAAACTACAGAAAATATTGCGAGAACTCAACACAAAAAGCAGCCAAGTCAGACTGAAAATTAACCACTCCAAAACAAAATGTATGTGGTATGATACCTTGCCAAAAGCCCCAATAACAATCAAGTGTGAACAAATAGAAGAAGTTGAGCAATATGTCTATTTGGGCCAAGAAATTAACATGCGCCACGATCAGGAAGGTGAACTCTCGCGAAGAAAGAAAACAGGTTGGTGCACATTCAATTCTATCAATGAGGTCAGTCCTTCAAGGAAAAATCAACAAGGCAACATGCGCCAGCCTCTTCAACTCAACCGTACTGCCTGCAATGTTGTATGGCCACGAAAATGTATCTTAAAGAAATATATTTTCAGCCTTACAATGGTGTGCCAGTTCATTTGTGCTGTTAATTCCATTGTCATTGGCGTTAAACCAGAGATGAATTTGGCCCAGTCTGTTGTGTTGCCTGTGTTACGCAGTTAAGTGCCAAATATTCCTAAAGCAGAATTTACAATACAGCTCATACTGCTGAACTATCAGAGGTGACTTATGTCCAGATCAGCAAGACGTTTGTGAATGTGAATAGTCCCATTGACTTCAGTTGGACTGCTTACACACATAGGCACCTTGCTGAATTGGACACTTGGCTAACAAGGCCGCATTTTCAGTAAGTGAAAGCTTTATTTATTTTTATACAAAACCTTCCCCTCTCCCCCAATCACATACAGCTTTGATCCATTCAAATCATGAGGGTAAAATCAAGGAATGACAAATGGAAAAGGACAAAAATCAAATTAGTCAAACTTCCACTGCACCCAAAGGTGTAAATACATCAATTTGAGTAGTAAAGTAGTATACGTGTGAAATTCTTGTTAACTACTTTCTTGTTTTTCTCAAGTGTATAAAAAGCCAATAAAATAATTCAGATTTCTTCTTCGAGTGATTGCTCATATCCATTCCAGTTAGGTGTACGCGCCGCGCGTGCACATTCGTCGGAAAACTTTTACCCTAGCAACTCAGTGGGCCGGCAGGTCGCCCCCTAGAGTGGCGCCACCATGGCGCTCCATATATACTCCTGCCGGCCCACCCGCTCCTCAGTTCCTTCTTACCGCCCGTGTCGGTCGTTGGAACAGTGGAGCGCGGCTTAGCTGACCTCCACTTCCCTAGCTACTCGTTTTCTCGTATATAATTATGCAGTTATAACACTTTTATATATATATTTGTATGGTTATACGTGTTTTCTTTGCTAACATGGTTAGTTTAGTTAGCGGGGTTCAGGAAGTAGCCCCTTCCATGAGCCCAGTGCCGGAGCCATGCATGGCTCACCGGGTTTTAAAAGGGGCCCGGCTTGCCAGAAGCCGCGGCCGAAGAGAGATCTACATGACTCCTGTTTGAAGTGCCTCAGGGAATCACACTTGACAGATAAGTGCCCCATTTGCAAGGCTTTTAAGCCGAGAACAAAAGGTGCGGGGCTTTCACTTACCCCTCCACCTTGGGCGCCGAGCGATGTTCAAGCGGCGGGCAGAAGCGCCTCCTCGGCACCGGACCCCGCCGGTACCACCAAGGCCTTTCGGCACCGACCGTCGCCGGCACCGATGTCGACTCGGCACCGCTCCCTTCTTTCGAGGTCGAGAGAGTCTACGATTCCTGCTGGTGCCTGGCGGCTCCCCGGCACGCGCCGTGGTTGAGCCCCCTGCTCCCGCTGCTTCCGTGCCACCTGCATCGCAGCCAGAGAGCTCGCCTAAGTTGCGTTATCCGGCACCGTCACCTGCAGAGGCACCGATGACTTCGGCTCCGTCGATTCCAGTCCCCCAGGACCATGGAATCCGGTGCCTGGCAGCTCCCCGGCTCGCGCCGTGGTAGAGCTTACTGCTCCTGCTGCTTCTGTGCCAGCTGCACCACAGCTAGACAGCTCGTCTAAGATGGCTCGCCCGGCACCGACGACGTCGGCACCGTCGATCCCGGTCCCATGAGGGCCGTAGAATCCGGTGCCTGACGGCTCCCCGGCACGCGCCGTGGTTGAGCGTATTGCTCCTGCTGCTTCCGTGCCAGCGGCACCGCAGCCAGAGAGCTCGTCTAAGTCGGATCGCCCGGCGCCGACACCTGCTACGGCACCGATGACGTCGTCACCGTTGATCCCGGTCCCACAAGGGCCGTAGAATCCGGTGCCTGACGGCTCCCCGGCACGCGCCGTGGTTGAGCGTATTGCTCCTGCTGCTTCCGTGCCAGCGGCACCGCAGCCAGAGGGCTCGTCTACGTCGGATCGCCCGGCACCGACACCTGCTGCGGCACCGATGTCGTCGGCACCGTCGATCCCGGTCCCACAAGGGCCGTAGAATCCGGTGCCTGACGGCTCCCCGGCACGCGCCGTGGTTGAGCGTATTGCTCCTGCTGCTCCGTGCCAGCGGCACCGCAGCCAGAGGCCTCGTCTACGTCGGATCACCCGGCACCGACACCTGCTGCGGCACCGACGGCGTCGGCACCGTCGATCCCGGTCCCACAAGGGCCGTAGAATCCGGTGCCTGACGGCTCCCCGGCACGCGCCGTGGTTGAGCGTATTGCTCCTGCTGCTTCCGTGCCAACGGCACCGCAGCCAGAGAGCTCGTCTACGTCGGATCGCCCGGCACCGACACCTGCTGCGGCACCGATGACGTCGGCACCGTCGATCCCGGTCCCACAAGGGCCGTAGTATCCGGTGCCTGACGGCTCCCCGGCACACGCCGTGGTCGAGCTAATGCTCCGGCTGCTTCCGTGCCAACGGCACCGCGGCCAGAGGGCTGGTCTAAGTCGGATCGCCCGGCACCGACACCTGCTGCGGCACCGATGACGTCGGCACCGTCGATCCCGGTCCCGCAAGGGCCGTAGAATCCGGTGCCTGACGGCTCCCCGGCACGCGCCGTGGTTGAGCTCCTGCTCCGGCTGCTTCCATGCCAACCGAAGCCTCTGAGGCACCGACAACATCGGCACCGTCGATTCCAGTCCCACAAGGGATATCGAATCCGGTGCCCGACGGCTCCCCGGCACGCGCCGTGGTTGAGCGTATTACTCCCGCTGCTTCAGTGCTGACGGCACCGCAGCCAGACAGCTTATCTAGCTCGGTTCGCCCGGCACCGGCACCTACCGAAGCTCTGATGACCTCGGTACCGTGGATCCCGGCCCCATGAGGGCCGTCGAATCCGGTGCCTGACAGCTCCCCAGTACGCTCTGTGGTTGAGCCTGCTGTTCCCTGCACGCCGGAGATGTTACCAACGGCGAGGGCTCTCAGTGCCATGACAGAGTCAGTGCTGCCTGACCCGGGCACCGCCGGTACGGGTAATACAGTCTCTTCAAGGGACTGTCCCCTGTCAGTACAGCAGAGCGGCACCGTTCATGATCACGGTCCCGCAGACACTCCAGGTCCTGTCGGCACGCCGGACACCACTGGCAGTCCCGGTGCTGTTTTCCTCGGTACTGGTCACACTCGCTGCACCGGTCGGTATCCCGTTCGCCGACCCGCTATCGGCACCGTTCCGACATCTGGCACCGGGGCAGGTACCTTGACTCCTGTAGCTCTTCTCCGAGCCTCGAGATCTCGGTCGACCTCCCGACACCGTTCTGGTTGCGGGTCTGGATCTCGTTCCAGGTACCGATACGCCTCCCGATGCCGGTCCCCGGTGCCGAGTTGGGCAAGGTCCGAGTGAGTCAGAGACTCGGCCCGTGCCTTCTTTCGTACCTCCATGGCCGTCCGGACACGCATCCGTGTCATCTCATATGCGCAGATTTTATGCTCAGGACCACGATCCTGATATGATGGCCAGCGGGCGCCAGCCCCGAAGCAGAAAGAGCCTTGGCGAATGCAAGGTGTACTCTGCAGGGGCCCTGCACCTCTGGGTAGCAAAGCAACAAGCCTTGCTTAGCTGCGATAATTATAGCACCTGGGTGGAGGAGTTTCTCCCTCGAACCTCCCACCTGGAGTTCGCTGCCGTCTTGGAGGACGGGGGAAAGAATTTACCCTTTGTTGGTAAAGGCATCTTCGCGGCAGAGACAGCCCCAGACTGCGAAGCCTGCTGGACAATAGGGTCCTAATGCGTCTCAGCATGTATACGCCAGCGACCAAACGCAGGCCTTTATGGCCCCAGCCGCCATACTCTGTGCCTAGCCAGAGGCAGAACTCTGGAGAACGGCAAGGCCAAGGTGGTCGCAGACAAAAGTCAGGCCCCCTAAAAAGCCAAAGTCAAGGTCCCTCGCAATTACCACTGGGACAAAAGACGGACCTTCCAAGGTTCGCCGGAGGGCGGTGTACCAGTCGCAGGACGGGATCCTGATCCCGCTTTCTCCTGGCATGGCCCCAGTTACTTTCAGATCGCTGGGTCCTGCGCACGAGGGAGCATAGATACCACCTTTAAATTGCTCCAGCCCTGTCCCCCTTCAGCGGACGAAAGGGGCTAGGGGTTTTACTCCCGTTATGCCCTAGTCCCCCACTCGAACACAGGTCTCAGACCTCCCTGGTCCTGCATGGACTCAACCGGTTTGGGATAAGGTTGAAGTTCTGCATGGTATCCCTGGGAACCATTATTCCATCCTTGCCTCCTGGGGGCTACTATGCCGCCCTGGATAGGAAGGACGCGTACTTTCGCAATGCCATCTTCCCTCTGCACGGGAGATGCCTCCGCTTTATAGCCAGCGGTGAATACTCCCGGTTTACGGCCATAGTCGCCGCCTACCGTAGCTATGTCGGATATGCGTTTTTCCGTATTGGGACGATTCGCTTATCCGAGGAGACTCTGAGACACAAACCACTCAGCCCGTGGGCATCGTCACGGTCTTATTCACAGCTCAAGGCCTGATGATTACTATAGAGCAATCCACTCTGGTTCCCACGCAGAGGTTGGGCTTCCTAGGGGCGATCTTGGTCTCCTACCTAGCCGGAGCCTGCTTATCACAACTGCGGTTTTAGGCGATGGCAACAATCATCTGAGGTCTGAAGGCTTTCCCAACGACCTCAGCTCGTTCTTGTCTCAGTCTCCTGGGTCCATGGTTGCCTGCAAGTTTGTAACCAAACACGCCAAGCTCCGCCTCCGTCCTCTCCAAGTCCGGCCCACCTCGGCGTACCGCTTGGACAGGGAGCCAGTGGTCATGGTAGTCACCGTTCCCTCAAACGCCTTAGGCTCCCTAGAGTGGTGGCTAACTCCCTCCTTGGTGTGGACAGGGATGCGGTTTCATCCGCCCCAGCCCTCACTGCCCCTGACGGCGGACGCATCATCTCTGCTCGAGTGCTCATGGTCACCTCCGAGCTTAAGGCCTTCGGTCTTCTAGGGAGCTGGCATTCCTCATTAATGCCCCAAAAATGAGAGTAGTCCGCCTGGCATGCCAGGGGTTCCAGCGGCAGCTGCGAGGCCGTTGTATCTCGGTGTTTACAGCCAACACAATGGCCAGGTGCTTCATAAGTATTCAGGGGGGACATAGTCCTTCCCCCCTTTTTTGTCAGGAGGCCATCCATTTCCGGGTCTTTTGCATGGCCCACTCGATGGAGCTGGCGACGTCCTTTCTCCCAGGCGTTCGGAACGTCTTAACTCTTTGACTCAGCAGGTTTTTCCTGTCTTACGAGTGATCACTCTGCCCCATGTGAGGCGTCCCGCTTTCCGGAAGTGGAGATGGTTCCTCACACAGACCTGTTCGCTCACCGCGAGAGCAGGAAATGCCAGGTGTTCTGCTCCTTCCAAGGTCTCTCCTCGGAATCGATCTTGGACGCATTCCTGATGCCGTGGAACGGCCAACTGCATTATGCCTTCCCACTGTTCCCACTGGTTCGTTACGTCCTGCTCAAACTCCGCAGGGGCAGAGCGTGCATCATCATGATCACTCCAGAGTGGTCCAGGCAGCACTGACATACCACGTTGCTCGGCCTGTCAGCCCAGACCTCATCACTCAGGGCAATGACAGGCTTCGTCACTCGGACCTGCAGCCTCTTCGCCTCACGGTGGCTCCTGCGTACCTGAGTCGGGGTGACAGGCAGCCTTCCACCTGGTCAACGTACCGAGCCAGGTGGAAGCGTTTCCTTTACAGCTGCAGTACGCTCGATCTTGCTCCTGCTGAGGTCTCGATCCCCTCTATTTGGCCTGCCTCTGGCCTTCAGCGGCAGGATCTGGCGGTATCATCGCTGAGGATACTCTCAGCAGCCATCCCTACCTTCCAGCAGGCTATGATGGACGTTCAGTGTCCCACGCTCTATGGGTTCGAGGTCCCTCAAGGGCTTGGAGCGCTTGCACCCTCGGGTGCGCCGCCCAGCCCCGCCCTGGGACCTCAACCTAGTCTTGGCCAGACGGGTCTCTGAGATCAGAGCTCTTACGAAGGTTCCACAAAGACAAGGTGCAGTTATGACCGCACCCGGCTTTCCTCCCTAAAGTGTTTTGGCCTTTCATGTTACCCACAGCTCAACGCAATGGGCATAACCGTTGCACTCCTTGGACATCTGTGGAGTGCTCGCATTATATTGTGCTGACAGAATCATTGCCTAAGGCGCCCCAGCTCTGCCCCGGTAGCGGGCCAAAGGGAGGGCTTGCTTGTTTTCCTCTCAGAGGATCTCATCTTGGGTGATGGCGGACATCCCCACTTGTTATGATTTGGCTCATAGTTCCCCAAGCCACATCACCGTGCATTCTACCAGGGCTCAGGCTTCATCTGCCGCCTTGCTGGCTCGTGTTTCTACCCACGAGACCTGTCGCGAAGCTCCATTGGTCCTCGGTCCTTACCTTTGCTTCGCAGTATGCCCTGGTTCAGCAGTCAAGAGAGGCTGTAGCCTCTGGCTCGGCAGTTTTATTCTGCCACATTTCACTCCGACCCCACCGCCTTTGTAAGGCTTGGGATTCACCTAACTGGAATGGATATGAGCAATCACTCGAAGAAGAAAAGACGGTTACTCACCTTTGTAACTGTTGTTCTTCGAGATGTGTTGCTCATATCCATTCCGCACCCGCCCTCCTTCCCCACTGTCGGAGTAGCCGGCAAGAAGGAACTGAGGAGCGGGTGGGCCGGCAGGAGTATATATGGAGCGCCATGGTGGCGCCACTCTAGGGGGCGACCTGCCGGCCCACTGAGTTGCTAGGGTAAAAGTTTTCCGACGAATGTGCACGCGCGGCGCGTACACCTAACTGGAATGGATATGAGCAACACATCTCGAAGAACAACAGTTACAAAGGTGAGTAACCGTCTTTTTTTTCCAGAAAAAAACACCAAAAGAGTTCTGGACTATGTTAATAAATGAGAGTCCTGAGTAGACTTTACTTTACTGAGAACTGTGTATGCTGTGCTGTACATTCCTTAAACTATGTTGAAATGCAACCAGAAACATGTGAAAGGTTCGGTAATAGGAATAGTTCTTTCTTTAGAGTATTTTTACATATTACATGTCTCTTTCCTTCAGGCAGTGAGATATGATAATCACTATACCAACACAAAGTACTGTCTATGTCAGATGTTAAGAGAACAGTTAGAAACCACAGAGGGAAAGAAACTGCATGCTGCACAGTCGACTCAAGAAATCTGGTAAGCATTTTATATAGGTAATTAGGAATTGCCATAGTGGATCAGACCTGTGGTTCATCTAGTCCAGTATCAAGTCTCCAGCAGGTGCCAGAATTTCCTCTGCTGGTGAGCTTTTCCTTGACTCAGATGAGCTTTTCCTTGACTCAGCTAATTCATAGGGGATTTTTTTCTGCCACTGTCATACTATAATTCTGTGTTTGCAGTATGCTGTTTTACATTTTTAGGATAACCGTTTACCTCCCTTTCTTTTGGTTATCTGGCATGCTACTTCCACAGCAACAAGTGGCAGTGTTTGCCAGATTGTGCTCAATGCAACTGTATGCAATGTGTCCTTGTCTGTCTGGCCAGAAGAAAATGGGGCTGTTGTCTCTTTAAGGGCTCCCTGTGTAACTAGTAACAGAAGGGGGGGGTGAGGGGAAAGCTCTTACAAAAACTGATTGTGTTAAATTTTGGATACATCTAGAGAAGTGGAAGGCACAGTTTATAAAAACAAAAGAATTAAACCCAGACCATCCCTGTATAAGAGCAATGTTGTGCCATTTTGAAAATATGACACATGGCTTTTTTGCATTTTTGTACACCTTGAAAGAGATTGACCAGAAAGCAGTTTCACAGGCCTATTTTAGCAGTGTTTGAACAGTCTATTTAATCCCTACATAACATTTAGTTCTTTTTAAAATGAGAAAACATCTCTGTAGATAGTAATGTGATTTAACACTGCTGCCTAGTGGTGTTGATGCTAAATTGCCACCAGTAAAAGTTTTAGCATACTACAGAGTTTTCATTCTGATTGAGTGCTAGAGTATGCACTAATATATTAAGGTCAGAAAAGAGTTTACATGGCTCAGGATGTATAGATGGCCTTGTCCACTCCAAGGAGCCTCCACACTTACATAATTCATCCTGTATTGTTCTACTGATAACTCCAACAATGGAGACCACAGTGTACACAGCACACGCATTTTTACTATTGAGTTGCCTAACCCCACTATGAGATGTGTTATGATGTAGAGGTTTAAAAAAAAACACTGAATATTGTGTACACTACAGCTTTTGTAATTACTACCATCTATGGGGAATTATGGATTCCAATTTTGCCAGTGCAGTTGCACCTGTGATGTATCTAATGAACAAGATGTTAATCAGAAAAAGGACTGTAAAAATATCATCTTGCTCAACAGATCTGCTCTCTATGTATTCAGATTCTTATTTCTTTACTCTTTTGACAATGTTAACTACTTTTTGTTCCTACTTGCCGTTCAGAGCTGATACAGGTCTGGGAGAGAGAGTTGGGTTCTTTATTCGCTTATGCATCTATGAAGTTGTAATTTAATTGAAATTGCAGATTCAGTGTTGGCTTCTGGCTTGGCTTTCAGATACCAGGCTGAGTCTTTAGGCCAGCAGGTATAGGAATGAACTTCTTTCTTGTAAATTAAGTAAGCTTTGCAAGAAGAGATGATGGACATAGAACCCCATGACTCTGGACAGTGTTACTTTGCAGCATATAACTGTACCTCAACTTAGTTTTCTAAGCACATGTAACTTATTTGAAATAAATTTTTAATATTTATTTTAATTATTAAATTTGTGTGTGAACGTACATAAATTCTCTCCTAATGCTAATAACAGAAGTAATATTTTTAATAGTGAAGTCTTTGAAATGGGCAGTTTCTATGAAGAAACAACAGCTATTCTGGAAGCTAAGGCATCATTAAAGGCCAAGACACAAGATAAAGATGAGCAGATGGAAGACACAGATGTGATAAAAATGGCTGTTAGATTTGACAAGTAAGCATGCAAAATTAGTTCTTAACCATCTTTTTGAACTTACAATTACACTTTTGTCTGATCTTTGGTACCTGACAAAACTTATAGGTGGAAATCAGCAGTTCAGATATTACAGCACCTTCTTGGATAAACTTTTTAAGAGGAGACAGTCCATATACCATTTAATTAAGTAGAGCAATATGTTAATTGATGATAAGAAATTTCAGGTACGCATAAAAGAACATGAACATTGATCTAAACAAAGCTGTTTTGTGTGTTAAAATTTCATAGAGTTTAATTCTTTTTAATGAAATTTAATTAAGCCTCAGTATATTTTTCTAAATACTATTTTTTTTTTCCTGCTGACACAAGGAAGTTTCAGCAGGAAATTACAAAGTGCATAGTAATAAGCAGCCTCAAAATGCTTTTCCTATTAAGAAAATATGTTTTTTAAGAGATAATGGTCAGTGATTAGTTAAGTATATCACTCTACTGAAACTAGCTCTCCTAAACGTATGTACTGTGCAGGAGCTTGAAAGCACATTAATAAGTTTTCTTTAATATGTACCAGAAATCTTCAGAAGATGTCTCCAGGCATTCCCTGAGACATTAAATTGAGGAACTGTGGGAATCACAGTTTGTAAACATTCTGTTATTGATCTAAGATCACCTAAATTTGAAGTGATTCTGCAGAATAATTTTTTTATACTTCATGTTTATCCAATCTCTTGAAGAACCTGTAGGTCCTGTCCCACTGGTTGAGTATTGCTCAAGATGCCTTTCAAAGGCAATCACTATCTTTCAAACTCAGGAGGAGTGTCTCCCTAAAGACTGAGCATGATGTCTCTACAGTATTTCTATTCTCTGCCACACCCTAGGAACCGTATTCCCAGTTGGATAGTAGAAGCAATGTCTTATAGAAGCAATCTCACTTTTCTCTCCCTACCCTTTTTTTCCCACCCAGTAATAAATTAATTCCTGGAAAAGTTTTTAAACCACTATTGGAAAATGTTTATGGTAAATTATCAAAAAAACCCTGTGGTGTGGCTTGTCAGATTCAGTCTGAAACTCAATAGAATGCAGGCAATTTGGCCTAGCTTTCCTATCAGTATCTTGTCACTGCTTGTATGACTGCACTGAGTGAAGGTGGGAGGTGTTTAATAAGGAAACAATATGTAATATTACCTTTTGGATACCAGTTTAAAGAAGTATTAATGGAACAGTTCCCTGAGAAAAGGGGGTGGGAGACCCATCGCTTGGGAGTTTTAAAATTAGACTGGAAACAAAAACTAGTAAAAATACTATAGTAACTAATCCTGCATTGATAGAGAGATTACCCGTCTAATTTAATATTGGTCTGTTCTATAGAAATATTTTCTGTATAAACCTTTTCACTACAATTTTGGGATTATTCTGTATTTCATTTTTCTGTCTAGGCGAGAATATCCACCACAGATTACTCCAAAAATGTATCTTTTGGAATGGTGTAGGAAGGCGAAACACCCACAACCTGTTTATGAAACCGTGAGTCTCTGCATTTCTCAGCAAAAGTACAAGGCAGATCCTTAGCTAATACATTTATATCATAGTTTACTGAGGACTCTCAGGAAACTGAATTGATTTGTTTGAAACAAGATGATCTCAAAGTTTTAAAAATAAAAAAAACATTTTAAACTGAAGTTTTGTTGACACAGTTGCTAGACGGTTTGGTGTGGACACACATGTAGATTACGGGGAGTTAGAGCACGAAATTAGCACATTTCTGCAGCATAGAAACATTTCTCTTCAAGTGTGAAATTTGACCTCCCTTAAAATCCAATGATCTGTTTTACTATTAATGATAGTGAGGAACTCAAGTATTGGGCAAGCTTCCCCCTTACAATTCTTCCCACTGCCACCCCCACCCCTCGTGGGCACCTCAAGTGGAAATGGTCAATTGTGAGGTAAGTTTGTAATACACAGAGCAAGGGATATGGATGAAACCATCACATTTATTAATTATATTTCACTGGGCTGACATTTGAATTCATTCCTGTGTAGATGAAAGAAGTAGTGTCTTACTTCAGTGGACTGCCCTGTCATTATGTCCAGATTATAAACATTTTTAAATTCACTAACAGCTTTTTTAAAGATGCCATTTTGCTGTGTTCCTGAAAAAATGTGTGCATTGCCTGTCTGAATTTTCCTTATGTCTCTGGAAACGCATGATAAACAATACTATATCTAATACTGAAAAGCTAAATGAGACATGGGATATTAGAATGCAGCTCCGCTGAATTCCTAGAATTGTGTTCATTCTTGCTAATGTCATCTAGGATGTCACAAGTCTGCTTTTTCTTTTCTGTCTAGGCAGCAGCAATTTTTGCAACTGCTGTGGTAGATAAACAAGAAAAACATGTTTATAAAATGAGAGTGCAAACAACTGTTGCAAAAGGACTTCTTAATTTCAAAATTCTAACAGTGTACTCCATGTCATAAATGCTATGCCAGGTAGTTCATGTTTGCAGGATCAGGTTTCTAAGTGATTAAGCAAAGGTAAGGAACCCTGTAGTGGTGTGATTTGGTCCTGTAACTTTTTATCAGTATAAGTTTTACAAAGTTTGGATTTAGAGTCTTTTATATAAGAAAAACTAGACAAGTAATGAAATTGAAAGGCAACGGATTTAAAACTGATAAAAGAAAATACAGTTTTTTAATACGACACAACTCACTGTGGAATTCATTGCTGTAGGATATGATTTAAATCCAGGAGCTTAGCAGAATTCAAAAGGGTTAGATGTGAACATGGATAATATCAAGAGTTTTATTAGGTAGCATAAACATATATGAGAGACAAACCCTCAATCTCTTACTGACTAGGGTTGGGAAGAAATTTCCAGTATGCACAGGTTATGATGTAATTGTTATAAGTTTTCTTGTACTTGCCTATGTTGCATCTGGTGCTAGCTGTTAGAGATAGGGTAAGTGCAATGTGCCTATCAAGCAGTTCTTGAAGCAACTCTAGTTTGATCAATAGATTCCTTGAGTATTTTGAACATGTGAGAGGAATTTTGCAGTGTGAAGGCTTAGAATGTTAATGATGTACATGCTCCCAGAGTAAAAACAAGACTAGGAAGGACTCTGTGTTGTTGCTCGTTTTACAAAATGCAGTAAGTTACACCTGTAATTCTCTCCTTTCTCTAGGTTCAAAGACCATTAGATAAATTATTCTGTTCAGTTGTCACAGTAGCTGAACAAAAATATAGATCAACCTTATGGTAAGTCTTCTCTGATGTGTTTTGTAACTGGGCCTTAGTAAAAATTTATGTTTCTGTGATGTACTGTTGGAAAGGCAACATGGAGAGAAAAAATATTAAGTAAACTTTACTTTATAAAGATATAACTGGGAAGGAAAAAACTTTGAAATATTTCTGTAAGGTGGGACATGATTAACTGAGACATGCCAAGGAGGAGCGAGTTCCATAGCTGAGGGCCCTTCATAGCAGAAAGACTGTCTCCAGCAGTAGGATCCTTAAAAGGTAAATAGTGTGTGAGCCCATATTTCCACTAAGGCAGTCCTCAAGATGGCCTCAAATAAGGCAAAATCCTCTAACGTTAAGAGTTTTAAACTGTTCTGCTGGAAAAAACACTTCCCCACCAATATTTGAGCTATGAGCTTTGCATGGAAACCTTTGTCAAAGTGATGCCGTACTTCCTGATCTTACCCAGTATTTTCCTAACATTCCCTCAGTAACCAAGGGATTTTTGAGCGAAGACTTGGCCATCCTCATGACAATAACCTTTACCCAGCAGCAAGACTTCTATTTTTTTCAGGATGGAGAACAAGATACAATCCAGTTGGCAACTAGAGCTGAGTGAATAATTGATCAGAAGAATTTGGTTTGTTTCTAACCAAAACTATATTTTTTTTTCTGTTTTTCATGCTGAAATGAAAAACCAAAAATATTTCCTTTGGGTCTGTTAACATTTGACATTTTTGAAAGTAGGTGGCAATATTATCAACTTCTGCTCCAGAGCAATGACAGAACTTGCTGGATTCATAAAGCAAAAGAGGTAGTTGCAGATCAGCAGCTTTCTGATGATACTCATCCCAGTGTTTAGGAATATTTTGTATCTGTTTCTTTGAATGAAGTCTTGTAATGGTTCAGGCCTGGGATACTTGAGCTTATAGTGAAAATCAGATTACATTAATTTAATTGTTTTACAGAATAGATATAAAAAAAATGGGTGTATGTTGCAATATAGGAGACGCAATGAAACAGACATATTGTAATCAAATATATTGACTATAAAATATCTTTGTATTTGTGTAACAAGTCAGCTTTATTTCACTGCATTGCCCCCTCGGCATTTTGTCCTCTGGTCTACACAAACTTTTCCATGTGCTTTCTGGAAACCCCCTTTCCTGCTCTTTCCTTCTCACTCTTAAGACAGGAGAAGTTTTTCCATTGGTTAGAGTGGGAGCTAGATTGGAGCCCCAGTCCAATTTAGGAATATTTACAAATTCATATTTTTATAAATGTTCTGCCTTATTGTACTGTGACTACCTTCAGTAACTCAATGAATACATAAAATAAAGTGAAATGGTACATAAAGGCATCCAGGTGGCAACTTTTAAAAATGTTTCTTATCCCAAGACCATGTTAAAAAAACAACCAACCTAAAGCTGGGAAGAAATCTGTCTATAATTTGAACTTATTAATTTATTGAAACACTGAATCTGAAATGCCAATGATAAAAAATACTCAGCACTTGAAAAGCATTCTTCATCCATATATCCCCTCAAAGATAACTAGTATTCCCATTTTACAAATAAAAAATAAGACAGAGAGAAGTTAGGAAACTTGCCGGAAGTCGCATAGTAAATCAGTAGCTGCCTCAATTGATGCACTAAGATTCCACAATAATATTTTATAGAAGCATCGATTAATAATGGCATTTCTTGAGTTTGTTGCAGGCAGATATACTTAGGAGTGCATCTAGTAAATTGCAAATTGAAGATCAGTGTTGGACAAATCCCCTTTTAATAGTATTTGCAACAGGCAGCAGGTTATTTTAGCATTGTGCTTCCAATGCTATAATGGTCAATCAGCATTCCCATGAACTACTCAGACTTCAGCAAACTTCCAGCTAGACCATAATTCTCATTCCAAGCTTAGCTGCATTAAGAGACACAGAGAATCCTTTCATGTGTTAAGTTTCAAGAACATGTAACCCTGCCCTCAAAGCTAGTTTGTTGGGTTTCAGTCCTGGTGGAGCTGTGCCCATTTTCATTGACTTCAGTGGAATTGCACTCACATTACGGATAAATTTGGACTTGAGAATCTTTCCATAAATTCTTTTAAACTTGGTGTGCTTCATTCAGGGCTTTTGAAGTTAGTAGGAGTAAGGATTGCAGCAATTGATGTCCTACCTTCTGAGGGTATGGCTACACTTGCAGCTGTACAGCGCTGCCACGAGAGCACTCCCGCGGCAGCGCTTTGAAGTGTGAGTGTGGTCGTGGCACCAGCGCTGGGAGAGAGCTCTCCCAGTGCTGCAGGTACTCCACCTCCCCATGGGGATTAGCTTACAGCGCTGGGAGCCGCGCTGCTAGCGCTGGGACACTGTTTACACTGGCGCTTTACAGCGCTGTAACTTGCTGCGCTCAGGGGAGTGTTTTTTCACACCCCTGAGCAAGAAAGTTGCAGCACTGTAAAGCGCCAATGTAGCCAAGGCCTGAGTAAAGACTGTTGGGACTGCAGGATTTGGCTCAGTATTGTTAGCGTTCTCTTACTTGGAGTGACACCTTAGAGAAACACAAGCACCTAAAGAGATGTGAATGTGCCTCTGGAATTGAGCTCTTTTCTTTTGCACCTTTTAGGCTGTCATAGGTATTGCATACTGTTCATTTCACTGTGTTGTAGGAGAGACAGGAAATTAAATCTTTCAGGCATGTAATATTGTACTTGGCAATATGCAGGCTTTCTTCTGCTTTTACCTGTGCTCTGTCTTACTCTTCAGGGACAAGTCAAAGAAACTAGCAGAACAGGCTGCAGCTATAGTCTGTCTTAGGACTCTGGGTCTCCCAGAGGGGAAGCTTAACGAGGGAGAAAACCATCTGATTAACAAACGCAAGAGAGAGAACCAGAAGTTCCTGAACAACAAAGAACATGAAGATGACCTACTTGTTGAGACTTCACATAAAAGAGCTCATTTTACTGAGGGAGCTTCTGACTCCAGCTCTTCTGAGGTGCCACTATAGCATGAAAAGCAAACATTCCACAACTGTGCAGCTGCCAATTCACTCGCTTTTTCTTTTATATCCTGCTATTATATTTCATCTAGACTCTATCAGTCGGAGACAGGTAAACTGTACTGTACTGGGTAAATGTTTTTTGCTTTGGTGCCTTTCAGACAGAATAAATTAGCAGCCTAGGTTTTAAATAAGAATGAGAAGATGATCCCAAAAATAAATTCTGTTTCAATAGCAAACTATTTTCAGTTTAGCGTTTGAAGTGTTGAGGTTTTTGTTTAATATATTTTATATGTAGAAAAAAGAGTTTTAAATGCACACAAGAGAGGTTCTTAATAGATTGTTTCCAACTGTTGGAGTTTTGGTGTAGTTTCCATTAACAGGGATAAGTATGTTAGAAGTTGTCAGCTCTTGTCTGAAAATACCTGTAACAAAGTTATAGCAGGTTGTGTCATGATCCCTAAAGTATTTTGTATAAAGAAGATATTCAAAACATAATTCATTGTTGATTAACTAAATCAAAGTGGCTTCCCTATTTTAAAATAATATACACCTTGATTTTAAATGGAAGTGGCTTTGCTAAACCATTGTTTTTTTTTAATGGAACAGCAATATCTAACTGGGATTACGTTTAGAGTTTTTTAATTAAAAATATGTATGTGCATATTTAAAGTGACTGCTACTCAAATCTCCGAATTTTTAATAAATCCGCAGTTTGCATTTAACTAAAAAATAATTGCAATTCATTTCCTACTTTATAGACTGCAGTTAAAAAAACAGTTTTAAAAGCTGCTTTCAGAACTAAATGTTCCAGTTTCACACAATGGTTTTAGTCACAGAACACTTACTTCAGAGCAGTGACAGAATTTGTAGTCTAGTTAACAAGCCATAAACTTCAGGAATAATCCTTTCCTCACTAAGATTCATGTCTGGAGCAGGAGCTTATGTCAAGGCAGTTTTTAGACCATCACGAGGAATGGACATGCTAATACTATACCAGAATCTGATTCATTCCCTGAGTTTTTCTGGCAGAATGCAGGTTCTTCTTCGAGTGATTGCACATGTGTATTCCACAGTAGGTGTGCGTGCTCGCCACGTGCACTGGTGCCGGAAGTTTTTCCCTTAGCAGTACCCGTAGTGGGGGAGCCCCACTGCGACCCCTGGAGTGGCACCTCTATATCGTGCCGTAAAGGGGGCTGTGCGTTCCCCCCATCCTCAGTTCCTTCTTGCCACCAGTGAAGGTAGTCAGAACTTGTGCTCCAGCTTTGCTACAGTATCTTCCTTAGTAATACGATCTTCGTCTGTTACTAGTTTTCTCCAGTTATTAGCCTGGCTCGGGGCATGCCCTGAGCCCCAGGCTTCAAGTCGTGTGACACCTGTCGCAATTCCATGCCCAAAAGCAATCCACACTCTGAGTGTGTTTGCTTTCTGGGCGAGACTCACATAAGTGAGCACTGCAAAATCTGTAAGTCCTTCAAGCCCCAGACTAAATGCAAACATGAGATCTGACTCCGGGCTCTGCTTATGGAGTCAGCTCTGGCCCCGGCACCACCGTGCCGACCCAACCCGGCACTGGACACTGTGTCCTCGATGCAGAGCGAGGCCCCATCCACCAGCTGGCACTGCTCCTCAGCCAAGAAGCAAGCCAAGACCCAGCATCGCTGAGATAAGGACAGGGGTGAGGCTGGACCTGAGTTGGGCAGCCCGCGATTCCCCTGGGAACCCAGACCTCTGACTCGTGTGGAGCGGAGTAGTCCGGCCCTGTCAGCGCGTGCCTCCCCGATGATGAGGATTCCGTCAACACCAGAGGCAGCTCAGGCAGCGCGCAACATCCTGGTCATGGCTGTACCGAGCGGGCCACCCAAGCTGGGGCCCCGGTCCCAAGAGAAGCTGCCGCCGGGTGCTCACCAGCCCTCAGCCAGGTTGGAGATTGAGGTCCTTGCTTGATCCGTGGGGCCTTCCCGTAGCCCGTGTCAGGTTCCCACTCCGTTGTCAGGGTCACCTCGGAGCGAGTCACCAGAGTCTTCCTCGGCATGCAGGGACCGCAGGCGCCGAGACAGAAAGCATCAACACTCCTCGTCCAGCCATAGTGATAGTAGGTCGCGATGCCATCGACACCGTCAATCTCACCATGGCGCACGCAATGCTTGAAGTGCGTCCCAACGGTCACCGGCGTGTCAGGGACGAGATCGCCGACAGGAGTCCAGAAACAGCACCTCCGACGTTTATGTCTCATCGTCATCGAGGTCTAAATCCCTGGGCCGGACCCGTCATAGACGGGACCGATCGAGCCGCTCCTATGGCACTGTGCGATCCTCGGTCACTTCAGCCTCGGCTCCCAGTCATCCTTCCACACGCCACACCGTCCCTCAGGAACGCGTAACCCTGGTCGGGCCTCAGCTGGCACAGTGGCAAGGTGCACCATGGCAAGGACAGTGGTGCCAGTGGGCACCGTGACCCCAGGCACCCGTACCGCCGAGGCCCTGCTCCATGGCTGGGGCATCCCAAGCACCGTCTGCATCTCCACCTCGGCACCGAGAGGAGTACTCGGGAGCTGAACCACCAGCACCCTATCCGGACGGCACATGGAGTGCGACCTACCGGCACTGCCCGATGCCTTAGGGGTGGTACCGGTCGTCTCGTTGGCACTGGGCGACTCCATAGCGGCACCTCCCCCTCCTTCTCAGAAGGATTTCAAAGCTCATCAGGAGTAGCCACCAACCTCCAGCTCCAGGCGGAGGAGATGGAGGAACTGTCGGACAATTTGTTTAATGTCCTCTCCTCCTCAGCACCTGGCCACATGGCCATACCACTTCACCAAGGGGTAGCCAACATTTCAGTTGTGCTGTGGCAAACCCCGGCCTCTCTCCCTCCCACTTCTAAGAAGGCAGAGCAGAAGTACTTTGTGCCTGTACACTCACCCGGCTCCGAACTCACTGGTGGTGGAGTCGGTCAACCACCGTGAAAGACACAGCCAGCCCGCACCCACCCCCAAGGATAAGGATGCGAGGAGGCTTGACGCTTTTGGGAAAAAGGTTTATTCCTCTGCGAGCTTTCAGCTCAGAGTGGCAAACCATCAGGCACTCCTGAGCAGGTATGACTTTAACCTGTGGGGGTCTCTGCCTGAATTTGAGCTTTACCTTCAAGAGAAGGACAGGAAGGACGTCAAGGCCCTAGTCAATGAGGGGGCAGAAGCGGTGAAAGCGGCTCTCCAGGCGGCCTCGGACGCCGCTGACACAGCGGCATGTTCGATGGCCTCAGCTATCTCCATGCGAAGGGCGTTGTGGCTTTCGCTGTTGTGGCTGTTCGTGGAATTCCAGTCCCTGATGCAAGACCTGCCGTTCGACGGCAAAGCGTTATTTGCGAACCAAGCGAATACCCGTCTGCACGGGATGAAAGACTCCTGTACCACCCTGCAGACCCTCAGCCTATATGTCCCGCCAGCCAAGGACAAATCTAAGTCGCAGCCCTTGGCTCCCCCGGTAAGGGGCAGATACAAGCCTCCGCCTAAGAGGCCTAGGGACCAGAGGCGCAGGTCTCAGCACCAGTCCCGTTCAGCCCCACACCCCAGCCCCTCGAAGGGTAAGAGGCAGGAGAAGAAGCGTTTTTGACTCTTTGTGGGGGGCCACCTGGCCTGTTGCCAGGGAAACACCCTAGTTAATAAAGTTGGTTTTTGGCAATTGTTTGTCAGCCTTCAGAGTGCATTGGTCCCATATAACGTCGGACTGGTGGGTCCTCAGTACCATCTCCGAGGGGTACAGACTGCAGTTCGAGGCAACCCCACCACATCATCCTCCATCCTGGGATGTCCATGGGGAATCGGAGCACGCCATCCTTCTGTCTCAGGAGATGTCGTGCCTTCTCGCCCTAGGTGCGGTGGAGAGGGTCCCTTGGGAATTGCAGGGCAAAGAGTTTTTTACTCCCGGTATTTCCTGATCCCGAAGGCAAAAGGCGGGCTCAGGCCCATCCTCGACCTGAGGAATCTTAACCAGTTTCTGGTTCACTGTAAATTCCGTATGGTGTCCCTAACCTCTGTTATTCCATCCCTAGACCTGGGAGATTGGTTTGCGTCCCGGATCTCCAGGATGCATACTTCCATATCCACATTTTCAAGGGTCACAGGCACTTCCTCCATTTCCTGGTGGGGACAGACCATTACCAGTTTACAGTCCTTCCCTTTGGCCTTTCCACAGGCTTTTTCCACCCCAGGGTTTTTACCACTGTCGGTGAGGGCAGCCCACCTCAGGCTGGGGAACGGGCTGCAGATCTTCCCATACCTGGACAACTGGCTGCTCAAGGACAAATCTTGCTCCCAGGTGCAGGCACAAATGGATTTCCTGCTGCATACTTGCACGAGTCTAGGCCTGGTGGTGAACAAAGAGAAGTCCATGTTAGTCCCGGTCTAGTGCATACACTTCATAGGGGCACTGTTAGATTCCCGTGTAGCCAGAGCCTCCCTCCCCCGGGACAGGTTCGAGACGCTCAAAGGTCTCGTCACCTCGGTCACGGCCTTTCCGGTGACGACGGCACGGGTGTGCCTTCAAATCCTAGGCCATATGGCAGCATGTTCCTCTCTGGTGCAACATACCAGGCTCAGGATGAGGCCCCTCCAACTTTGGCTGGCCTCCCAGTATTCTCAGGCCAGGGATGACCTGGACAAGGTCGTCACGTTGCCACCCAGTGTAGTAGCTGACCTGCAATGGTGGTCCCTCCCGACTAACATGCTTCAAGGAATCCCCTTCAGGGAACCCCCTCCTGCACTAGATCTGGTGTCGAACGGCTCAGACTTGGGATGGGGAGCCCATGTAGGAAGCTTCAAAACCCAGGGCAAATGGTCGCCCTCGGAATTGCATCTGCACATAAATGTCAGGGAGCTCAGGGCGGTGTGGCTGGCCTGCATAGCCTTCAGCCAGTACCTAGGGGGGAAGGTGGTCAGGGTCCTCAAGGACAATACGACCACGATGTATTATATCAATAGGCAAGGGCACGCGTTCCGTGGCCTTGTGCTAGGAAGTCCGGCTCCTGTGGGAGTTCTGTATAGCGCACAACATCCTTCTTGGGGCTTTTCACCTGCCTGGCAGGCGCAATGTGCTGGCAGATCACCTAAGCAGGTTCTTCTCCCAACAACACGAGTGGTCTCTACACAGGGAAGTGGCAAGGCAGCTCTTCCTAGAGTGGGGCACTCCCCAGGTAGATCTATTCGCCACCATCCAGAATCACCTATGCTCACGATTCTGCTCCAGGTCAGGAGAGGGTGAAGGGGCGATATCAGACACGTTCCTAATGCCAGGGTCGGGTCACCTGTTCTACGCCTCCCCGCCCTTTCCCCGATAGGCAAGATCCTACAGAAGGTAAAGGCAGTTGGGGCTTGGATTATCCTCATAGCCCCGGATTTGGCCCGTCAACATTGGGCCCCTCCTGCAGCTGTTAGTGGCCCCCCGTGCAGGCTGCCACTCCGACTGGACCTCCTCTCCCAGGAGGAGGGACTTCTCCTCCACCCCAACCTGGCCGCACTCCATTTAACAGCATGGCTGCTCCATGGTTGAATGAGGAGGAGGGGAGGTGTTCTCAGGATGTTAGACAGGTCCTGCTCAAGAACAGGAAACTGTCCACACATCGAACCTACCTGGCCAAATGGTATCCATTCTCCATGTGGGCAAGGGAGAGGGGTTCTTCCCGCTCCTCCGCGTCTTTCTAGCTCATCCTCGAGTATCTCCTGTCCCTTAGGACCCAAGGGCTGGCGCCCTCTTCAGTCAGGGTGCACCTGGCAGCCATTTCGGCTTTCCACCCCCCAGTGCAGGGCCACTTGGTGTTTTCATACCATATTACCTTCTGGTTCCTGAAAATGCTGGATCAGGCATTTCCTTACGCTAGACCCCGGGTCCCCCTCTGGGACCTGAACCTAGTGCTCTCCCGCCTCACAGGGCCTCCATTTGAACCTTTGGCCATGTGTTCATGGTCCCACCTATCATATAAAGTGGCATTCCTGGTAGCTATCACCTCAGCCCGCCAGATCTCAGAGCTTAGGGCCCTGACCTCCGAACCCCCGTATACGGTCTTTCATACGGATAAGGTCCAGCTCTGCCCACACCCGGCTTTTCTGCCGAAGGTAGTCTTGGATTTCCACATGGATTAAGACATCTTCCTCCCAGTCCTCTGTCCGAATGAAGAAAGACGCCTACACATGCTAGATGTGCGTAGAGCACTGGCTTTTAACTTAGACAGAACCAGGCTCTTCTATAGATCCCCTCAGCTTTTCATTGCTTATGCCGAGCGTATGAGGGAGCGACCGGTCTCCACCCAGCGGATCTCCTGCTGGATCACCTCATGCATATGCATTTGTTATGACCTGGCAGGGGTTCCCCCGCCTCCTATAGTGAAGGCTCATTCAACGAGAGCTCAGGCCTCATCTGCTGCCTACGTGGCACATGTCCCTATTCAGGATATCTGCAGGGCGACTACATGATCCTCTGTCCATACCTTTTCATCGCACTATGCGATTGTCTCGCAAACTCAGGATGACGCCGGGTTTAGTAGGGCAGTGCTCCACCCCAGTAACCCTTAAACTCCGACCCGCCTCCATCAGGTATAGCTTGGAATCACCTGCTGTGGAATACACATGAGCAATCACTGGAAGAAGAAAGGACAGTTACCTGTTCCACAACTGGCATTCTTCGAGATATGTTGCTCAGGTCTATTCCACATCCCACCCTCCGTCCCCTCTATCGGAGCTGTGTGTGGCAAGAAGAAACTGGGGGTGGGGGAAGCGCGCAGCCCCCTTTATGGCGCGATATAGCGGCGCCACTCCAGGGGTTGCAGTGGGGCTCTCCCACTACTGTACTGCTAAGGGAAAAACTTCTGGCTCCGGTGCACGTGGGGAGCACGCACACCTACTGTGGAAGACACCTGAGCAACACATCTCGAAGAACGCCAGTGACAGAACAGGTAACTGTCCTTTGCAAGGCCCAGTGATAAGAAGCAGCACAAGTTGTCTGCAATCCAGCTCTGCTGGACAGGTCAGAATTGAGCAGTGCATCCCCAGTTCTGAGAGAAGGCATAACCAGGGCACCTGGGAGATCCACTGGAGGTCTTCTGGATCACCATCCACAGTTTCCTGGCAGAAACTGGCCAGGCATATTGCGGAATCACAATCTGTGCTATCATTTACTGCCAGGGAGGAAACTGCCACAATGGAAGATGCAAACTACAAATCCTGCACCCCCAGTCTGACCAAAACTCTAATTTCTTGATTCTCTTAGGGCTTGTCTACATCACAAAGTTGCAGCGCTGGTGAGGGGGTTACAGCGCTGCAACTTAGGAGGTGTACACATCTGCAGGGCATCACCAGCGCTGCAACTCCCTGTTTGCAGCGCTGGCCGTACTCCCGTTTTGTCTCGGGCGTAGAGGATCCAGCGCTGGTGATCCAGCGCTGGTAATCAAGTGTAGACACTTACCAGCGCTTTTCTTGACCTCCGTGGAATAAGCAGGTATCCCAGCATACCTGAGGAAGCCTCTAGTAATCAAGCAGGTCTCCTTCCCCGGTTTGCTCTCGCGTTCCCCGAACCCCCGAGCAAGCAGGTCTCCTTCCCTGCGATTTGCTCTCGCGTTCCCCGAACCCCCGTGCAAGCAGGTCTCCTTCCTGCGGTTTGCTCTCGCGTTCCCCGAATCCCCGAGCAAGCAGGTCTCCTTCCCTGCGGTTTGCAGGGGGGTTCGGGGAACACGAGAGCAAACCGCGGCGAAGCTGGTCTCCTTCCCCGGTTTGCTCTCGCGTTCCCCGAACCCCCGTGCAAGCAGGTGTCCTTCCCTGCGGTTTGCTCTCGCGTTCCCCGAATCCCCGAGCAAGCAGGTCTCCTTCCCTGCGGTTTGCTCTCGCGTTCCCCGAATCCCCGAGCAAGCAGGTCTCCTTCCCTGCGGTTTGCAGGGGGGTTCGGGGAACGCGAGAGCAAACCGCGGCGAAGCTGGTCTCCTTCCCCGGTTTGCTCTCGCGTTCCCCGAATCCCCCTTGAAGCCGCCCAACAGCGCTGCAGTGTGGCCACATCTAACACCACTTGCAGCGCTGGTTGCTGTAAGTGTGGCCACTCTGCAGCGCTGGCCCTATATAGCTGTACTAATACAGCTGTAACAACCAGCGCTGCAAAATTGTAGATGTAGACATACCCTTAGTTTAAATAAAGCTGTGTCCTGGAGAGTGGTGATGTATCCCTGGATGAAGATGCTGGCTGACAGTAGAGACCAGGTGACTTTTAAGAGCCACACTTTAGTATTGCCTCTTCAGTCCCATTTGCTATGGCATTCCCTTCAGTAGGCCATGGGGTTGGAAAGCCAGAGGGCATCCTATCAAAGAAGGAAGCAGCCTTCGAAAAGTCTTTGATTCAGCTTCCTAGCTTCTCTCTCCCTCTGAATCTTAATTTATTCAAAGGTTTTGGATACACAGGCTTGTCCTGCTCCACCAGTAAAATGTAAAGATCTTATAAGTGACATAATTTGAGGTCATTTTATGTTTGGATGTCAAAAATAATAGTCTTTTAAAAACTTTTTTTTCCCTAGAAAGCCAAGGAACTTATGGCCCTTAGTGTCTACATGATACATGAGCCTTAGTATCAGTGCTGCATTCACCACTAAAAGTTTATGGAATGTTTGGGCCAAACAGGGGCTTCAAACACAAGAACCTGAGCAGCAGCATAATGGAATGTTTGTACCCCAGTTCTGACTCCCTTTGAAGCGCCCAGAGAAGTCACTCAGCAGAACGTCTGTAACTGATGGCTTAGGGCGTTCTAGGATGGAAGCCTAAGGGCCACGGCCTGTGTTGCAATGCTATTACACCATTTTCTTGTCCTGGCAACTGGCCCTACATGACACCCCCACAAGCTACACCTCTCCTACAATGTAAATTTCTCTACTCCTGGCAGAAACAGTATGCCTTGGGAAATAGAATTGGGACGGGAACCCCAGCTGGTCAGCACACAGGTGCATGTTAACCCTGGTTTTATAGTATCTAGGTGTACCAGTTTGGGGGTGGTGAGAAAGGGAGTATTTGGTATATGGCCTCTTGTGGGGAAAAGAGAATGGAAAAATTAAACATAGGGAAGTAATAGAAGATCAGCGAAGTTGCTGCCTCAATTTAATATCAATGTCCAAAGAAAATACGATCAATGTCTTTAGTGTGCAACTACAAAACATGTATATTGTGAATTGGTTGAATCATACTGATGCATCACTGAAATAAGTTAAATTGTCTAGAAGACCTAATGTTTGCAAGGTAAGTGTTTGTTTATATAACTATGTGATCACAAGTCATTATTTTATTTATCTAGTATGACATTTGCATAAGTAACTACAATTAGTTGAATAATATATAATTACGGTGAGATAAACAGTGTAGCATCTGCAAACAAGAAAGTGAGATGCTGCTTTGCTAGAATGAATATTTCAGGCTAAATTTGGCAGTGATGTAAATGAAAAATGGTCAGAAAATGGATGCATACAAAGTGTGTTTTTTGCGCTCCCATTTGATGTCCTCAGTGTGGGTCAGTAAAAGCAACTAATGAGAGTCTGTAAGTGTTCGTGAGGGAGAATCCTTTATCTGAGGCCATGATTACACTGCCCTGTGGTTCAGACTTTGAAGGTGTGAATAACAGTGCACACCAAAGGGCTGTGAACACAAACTAAAAGGTTCTTGGTTTGCATTAATGTCTTTCTGTTTGAAGAGGACTACGCTAATGTGAACAGGGAACCTTTTAGTTCACTCCTGAAACGGCCACACAGGAGAGTTACAGAGTGCAGCACTTTGCTGTGCACTGCTGTTTGCGTCCTTTAGACCAAACTGCAGGGCAACATAAATGAGCCTTAATTGCACTTCCTGATGCATTCCTCCTAACCCACTTTCCCCTGCTGTGTAACTTTCTGCACCATTCACATCACTGAATTCATGCTAGATACATCTGTGATAGTGACACCTGCATATACCAGATCTGACGTTTGCTTTTGATCTTAAAACAGATTCTTATTCTGGGGAACAAAATGCCTTTTTTTCTAGAGACTGTTCTGTTCAAGATACTGGATTGGAACCATATCTTTTTTTTTTTTTTTTTTTTTTTTTTTAAAAATTTAAAAATCTGTACTATGGCTCATCTATAATACAATTTGTCGTTTATATTGTCTGCATTCTCTCTTGGCTAAAAAATGGATTTATCTTCTGCATATTCCTTATATAAACTGAAGATGGCAGATGTCTTTTGTGCAAATGCCAATTCCTGTGCTAATGAATCTTAGAGTACAGCTACTGCACTACTGCATTCTTGCATAAGATGGCAATCCAGACCACAGCTTGGATTTCAAGAAGAAATTTAACACCCATCATAAGAAATTGTCTGCGTAATTTAATGTAGTCATTCTCTGTTTTAAGCATTTGTTTGGTAAAGAAATTTCACTACTAAATAGTCCTTGGAATTTAATGAAGCAATTGTTCTTTTCTGCCACAAGGTAAAAAATATAGGAAGCCATGCTTGATTCTTGACATTGATGGCACCGGGACCAGAAAATAGAGGTAACAATACCGTGCAAAGTGTGAGGATTAACTGTACGGGATCTCTGTATGTAGGGAGCAACCTATCCCCATTCCACCCCTGTATATACTCTGTTTGTTTGTAACATGAATGGGAATGTGAAGGCGTTCTTCTGAGCCTTTTATCTTGGATGCTCCCAAGTTGGAGACTACCTCCTGAGGCCTTGTTGATGGAATGCTTTTTGGAATGTCCCAGGCTCCAAGCCCAACCCTGACCTGGAATGTGAGGTTGAATGTTGGCGGTACAAACACAGAGTTTGAATATTTAAATTGTAGAGTTCCCTAGTACTGCAGTTTCAAAAAGCTGGCAAATGTCAGCTCAGCTGCTATCTGATTCAAAGAGTAAAAATGCCTTTGGGTTTGTTTGTTTTGTTGTTGGGTTTTTGGGGGTGGGTGGGTGAGTGGAGGCTTCACTAACTCCATATGACCTGCAGCGGAGCACAGTTTTCAAAGTGCTTTACCCAGCAAGCCTGCAACTTGTCACAGACAGGTGCTGGCTTGTTAAAAGAAGTCCTCATTCACAAAAGTGTTTTGTCACTTTTTTTGTAGTCAAAGGCACAGGCCCAATTTGTCTGAGGGTATGTCTACATTGCAATAAAACACCCATGGCTGGCCCAGGTCAACTGACTCAGGCTCGTGGGGCTATAAAACTGCAGTGCAATCATTTGGGCTCAGCTGGAATATGGTCTCTGGGGCTCTGGGACTCCCCCCCCCAACCCCCTTAAGTTTCAAAGCCCAGTCTCCAGCCCTAGCCCCAACATCTACATTGTAATTTTATAGCCTCACAGCCTAATCCTTATGAGTCCAAGTCAGCTGACCCAGGGGAGCCATGGGTGTTTTATAGCAGTATAGACATACGCTCAGAGACAAACTATCATGTTAAACAGGGAGCCTGTTTGTAATGGTGTTTACAAAAGGGGTCAGAGGCAAGAGGAACTGTTCCAGGATGGTGATGTGGCTTGTAATGTTAGTGGTGACCTCTCTGCTGCTATGAATAAGCTTATGTGTGAGTCTTATTCTCTCACTGAGGACAGAGCTGATGGAAAATAGTGAAGGCAACATGAGAAGCCATTGAGGAGAAGGGATTGCCTGTATTGTTGTTCAGCAGTTCCTTAGGTCAATTAAGGACTGGAGTTGATGAGCTGCTATGGGAGTCAAGACCAACCATCCTTACTCAGAAAAATAGTAACCTCGGTGGCTATGAAATAGTAGACTGAAAAAATGCATAGCATTCATGTCTGTGTATAGTATTCACTTAACTGGCAAATGAAAATGTCAGTGCCAGAGAGTTAATGGGAATCTGCCTGTTCAATATCTGTTGGATCAATAAATTAATGCCTGCCCCCTGTCCCCAGGTGGTGGGGGAGAGTCTGTTTTCCTTGTTTTTAGCATGGTCTTGTCTTATTCTGGCAAATCTCCTATTTTTTTCCAGTGGTATTTTACAAAATACTGTGTCGTGAGTGACATACTTTGTTCACTCTGAATTTGTTTTCCATTTCAGTCACTCCAAACCAAATGATGCAACAACTACAGATTTTGTGGGATTATGTGAAAGATAGAGTTGCTGATTTACTGTCTTTAACAGTTTCCACTTAGCTGATGATTGTAACCGAAACAGTGATCATGTAACTGTGGGCATGTATAACTGATTGATGTTCTGGGTGCAACTTATGGAATTGGACCTGGACACTAATCTGCTATCTTGATCTGTAACCACTAGTCTTAGAGCTGTGCACATGTATCTGACTGTTTTATAATAATATCTTTGTTGATTTGCAAAATATTGACGCACACATTACTTTCATTAGGAATTTTGGGCCAAATATAAATTTGCATGTGCCAGTGTTGGTGAAGCAAAATTTAGTAATTTTAGCCTAACTCTAATCGTAGACTGTGGCTGTTGTCTTTCTTTTTTCTTTTTCTTGTGTGCATGGCTAATTTCATTTCATATTGAAAATGAGCTAAAACAAAGGAATCTGCCTCAGCCCTTACATCTATGTAAGGGGTTGAACAATGGTCCCCGTGGCCCTCCGAAGGTTCTCTGGAAGAATAGGAGAAGAACTTGAGAGATAAAGGAGGCTTGAGGATGTGGGAGCTGGTGTTAGAAGAGTGGTTAGGGAATACTGGAGCCAGAGAATTTGAAAATTAGTTCACAAGGGATACTCCATGCAGAGGGCCATAAAGTTTTCCACAATGGTGCCTTTATGGACTGAGTTCGTAAATTTCAACAGCATGTGGCTCCCACAACAAAAATTATATAACTCAACAAAGAATTTTCAATGCCTTGGTTACATAAAGTTTTTTATGAGGGCCCAGTGTGTGGTTCTCTGGTGTCCTACACCCACAAACTCTCCCAGCCAGTTAGGAGTTTCAATAGCCAAAGATATACTAAAGAGCATAGAAAGGGGAAACCGCCTCCCTTCTGGGCTTGCATGTAGGTCTACAGCTTGAGTACATGCTTATCCCACAAAGTTTGTAAGTTCTGCTTTGGTTGGGAAAGGGGTTCAGAAGACATGCACTTCGAAGTTTCTCCAGTTCATAGGAGAGGGATTCTCTTCTGAAGACTTCATACTGTGCCTGGGATGGTGTCCCTGTGCTCTCTAGTATTTCCAGATTATGAAGTTTCTTTTAAATTCTCATTTATTGAAAACAAACTTGGGGAAACTCCATGTAAATAATTAAGGTCAGACAAATGTAACATTGCATGCATATTCTTAACTCTGCCCTTGTACATTTGATTTTTAATTACCTATCACATTTCTCAAAGCAATAGAATCTAACATTTTTCTTTTAATCTTTGATGTACTAGTGAAAGTCATTTATGTGAAAAGTACAACATAAACTGTACTTCCATTACGTGGTTCAGATTTAATAAAATAGAGCAATATTAAAAATGTGCTGGCATATATAGGGTGCACAGATTTGTAGCTAAATTAGTTCTTTAATTTTTAGAGAAAAATATCTATTTATTTTTTAAATTGTCACTTTACCACCAGTATTTGTTTTACAAATGAGTTACAGTAACGGTTACTAAAGAAGCATGAAGCTGCTCTCTTGACTGTGTGCTGACATTTGTGACAAGAGTGTGCCCCAGCATTTGAATGAGTAAGAGCAGCTGGTTTTCGGGTAAGCTCTATTCATTAAAAACTTTTTAGTTCACTTAAAATTGGTTTAATATTTTTAAAATGTGTATATAGAGAGAGATTGAATGGGGAAAAATATTGGAGAAATTGTGGTGAAAGAGGAGATTTTATACATATGTGATAGAAATGTCCAGTCATTAGCTGGGATCCTATATTTCTGTGATTAAAAAAAAACAAAATTGTCTGATTTAGAAAAACATAAAAATCTGCATTTTCCCACATTTAAAACGAAATACTGAACTTTAGTTTCCCTAGCCATGATATATATGGGTATCAGCTGAAAATGACTTTTTTTTATATATTTCAAATTTTTAAGCAAGTTTGAACTCTACCAGTGCCATCAATCATTATAATAAAAATTAATAGAATTGCAGTATGTATTCTTACGTATACCAAATACTTCTATGTCTGTATACTATATTTTCAGAATTTTTTTTAAATGTACAAAAAAAGTGAAAATTGCTTTTATATTAACGTTATTCACTTTCTGAGTTAGTCCTGGAGGCTGAAGTGAAATTTGAGATGCTTTAAAACACAAACCCCTATACGCTGTTGAGTAATCTCTATACGCCAGACACAGTTTACTGGGGTATGTTTAGCTGTGTAAATTTAAAGCACATTGAAAATTCAACCCCCAGAGAGGGAGGTTGCTCGCATTGAATAAATGACACTGGTACTTACAGTAAAATGTAGTTAATAGTTAATATATATTTTTATTTTTTCACAAAATGAAAAACTATAACTTCTGTGGAAAAATGCTGTTTAACAAATTCCTTTGTAACAAGTTATTGGTGAAATCCTTTCCATCTGGATGTGCACAAATTAGCAGAAGTATGTACCAAGCTGCTCATTAGTGCACAAGCAATAGTGTTGGCCGGCTAGCATCTTGTCATGGCACACTGGAATGTGCTAGCAGTTAAAGCGGCAATGGGGTAAGCACTATGCCCAAAGGGGGAATAGTGGTTCCATCATCCATCAAGTACATTTTGCTACTCTTGGCAGCAAGTATACTAATGAGAGTGCTGAAGAGGCTCCTGCCAGGCATCTTGCTGGCTTACTTTGTGATGAATAGCAGTGCAGATCCTGAATGGGCCACGTACATCTGGCTCCTTGCCACCCCACAGGTGTTTGGCAGGAATACTGATTTTTGGCCATAGGTCTGCACCTTGAACTTCCTGCTGGGAAACAGCAGTAAAACGGTGTCCCTCAGTGAGACCCCAGCAATGGCCAGAATTATGGACGTACTAAAAGAGTAGCCAAGTATATTTTAAATATGAGTTTTGAAAAATGTTATTTTAAATATATGTATTGCTTTTGAGTAAATGTTTATTTAGGGTCTAAGCCAAAGCCCATTAGTCAATAGAAAGGCTCCCATTGACTCCAGTGGGCATTGGATTGGATTTAAATTTTAAGGTATTAAGCACTGCAATTTTCTTTTCATTCTCAGGTACCAGAAAGTAATGTGAATTATAAATTTAGTTCACTGGCTGTTATAGCTCTTTGAACCATTGCATAAGACTTGGAGAAAACCTCCCTTTCAACAAAACTGCAGCACTTACATCCCATGTAAATTCTCATCCAACTAAGAAAATCAGAAGTTGAAATCACCCTTGCTTTTATCCCCTCCCTGTATTGGAACTGGGCCAAAACTTGGACACCGTGTAGAGCATAAGTAAACAGCTGGGTGCTAGATACGTGTAAGAACCACAAAACACATGTGGTTTTAAAGTAATCTTAAAAACAATTCAGTGTGGCGTAGCTTCACTTTAATAAGAGACTAATTAGTGAGAATAGACTATAATTTAGACTAAATTAATTGGTATTTGATAAAATACTTTTTTTCCAGCAAACTCATCAACAGACCAGCAAAGAGGTCAAAAGTAGATTACATAGTTGAAGAGAAATGTAACACCAGTATCAGTTTCCTTCTAGTGGTGAATTACATGTACCGACCAAACAATGTGAGCTGGGATATTTGCACATCCCATAATGATGATGGAACTTAATTAACAAATTGTATTTAGAAAAAACATGATGCAATTTTGAGTTGCAAATAGAGTGCAGGTATAAATTTATAATGTGTTTCACTGACATTCACCTTAGGAGCTTGTAGCTTGTAGTGCTTCGTAATTTAATGACTGAAGACTTTGTAATGAAGGTAAGTGGTGGTAGAATACAGTTTAGTGTGGGGAAACAGTGGCAGCAGAAGAGGTGTGATTTGTCTACAGTCACATAGTGGTTTGGTGACAGATGCAGACTTAACCTAGGAGGCCTGCCCCCAATGCCATTCTCTGAAACAGTGGTTCCCAATCTTTTCCATTCCTCCCAGTGTTCCTTCCACAAAAGCCATCTTTTGTATATGACCAAATCTTAAGAAGCAAATAGATTCCACTTAGACTATGCAGTGAATGGAATCATATCATGGAAGGACAAGGTGTGAGATCTCTCCGAGTAACTGGCCACTCTGATCTGCTAAATTTGCTTGAGAGAGCGTTAAAGATAAAACTTTAACTGCAGGTTGTGTATTTTTCATGAGTACAACACATTCCTCGCTAGGAAGAGAAAGGAAACACGTTTTCCCTATGGTTTTCTTCCTGGGTAAAGCCTCAAAGTCTTAAGCAGAAACATGACTGACCTGGCTGATCCTACAAGTCATTGAATTGCTATGCTTTACTCTGGGTGGGGTGATGAGGGGGAGAGGTCTGAGCTCTGTTTTGCATTAATTCAATCCTTTTGCTGCACCTGCCTGCACCCTTTTGTCCTGAAAATGTTTCTTTAAAATCACTCTACTAGGTTTCATAGTTATCGAGTTTCACAATTATACCTGGTACACTATCATGTAGTCACATGATCTTTGGGCAGCACCAAAGCATGGCAAAATTGAGATCTTCTAATGATGGCTGTGTGAGGGCATGATGGATTGGGGGGAGAAAAGAGGCGGGCAGGGAGGGTGCGAGCTAATAGCTGCTAAGATCTTAAGATTATATGCGACATTTTGTCAAACAGAGTATAACTGACTTAGCATTTGCCTGTGGTTTCTGTTTACTTGAAGTTGTACTAAAGTCATATCTGCACTACAAAATCATGTCAACCTAAGTTATGTCGGCATACTGCTGCCGCAGTTGTTATATCAGTTATGTGTACACTTGGCTCCTTGTGTCAGTTGTGCATGTCCTTACCAGAAGCTCTTGTTTCGATGCAGAGTGCAGTGCACCATGGATAGGTATCCCACTGTACAACTCACTGCCATTTAGTGCAGGGTCCTTTTGGGAAGTTCTTGCAATGCCTAATGGGGCTGAAATGAGTTTCACTGGTGTGACTGGGAGCATTGGGTCAAGTTCCCATTATGTAGTGTTTTCCATCCCATAATTTTTGCGCCTTTTCAAAATCCCCAAACCCCATGTATTCCTCCTCGCTGTACACTATCTCTGACCGAAGCATGGAGCCTGCACAGCTCTGCAATGTTGCCATGAGCACAGGGCACATGATCTGCATATTTGCAGATCCACAAGAGGAGCCACGGGGAATGTGATTGGAGGCAAAAAATGATGTGGGACAAAAAACCAATTCAGGGTGGTTGTTGGCATTCACGGAGCAGCTGCAGATGGTGGCGTGCCAGTACTGGGCCTGAGAAACAAGCACTGACTGGTGGGATAGCATCATCATGCAGGTGTGGGATGAAGAGCAGTGGCTCCAGAACTTTCAGATACTCAAGGCCATGTTCTTGGATCTGTGTGCTGAACTCACCTCAGACTGCCAACACCAGGACACCAAAATGAGAGCTACGCTGGCAGTTGAGCTGTGGAAATTTGCAATGCCAGATTGCTATCAGTTTGGAGTCAGGAAATCTAATGCAGGAGCTGTTGTCATACAAGAGCGCAGGGTCATTAATCGTCTCCTGATGCACAGCACAGTTACTCTTGGGAATGTGCAGGAGGACATAGTGGATGGTTTTGCAGCAATGAGGTTCATGAACTGTGGTGAGTTGATAGATGTCATGCCAGCTCCGCCAATCCCAACTGTAACACCAGACCACCTTGCCACAGAGTACATGACCAGAAATGGCTACTGGCAGAAACAGTTTATTGACATCAGTGTGGGCTGGTCAGGGAAAGTGCATGACACTGGCATCTTTAAGAACACAGAACTGTTGATACTCCTGCAAGTGGGGACTTTCTTTCCTGATGGATGGATTACCATTGGGAATGTTGAAATGCCAATAGTGATCCTAGGCGACCTCACCTACCCCTTGCTCCCAGGGCTCATGAAGCTGTACACTGGCCTCCTTGACAGCACAATGGGGTGTTTCAGCTACAAGCTGAGCAGGTGCAGAATGACAGTTGAATGTGCCTCTAGTCATTCGAAGGGTTGCTGGTGTTGCTTACTTAAAAGATTGGAGCTCAGTGAGAAAAATATCCCAGTGGTTATAGTGTCCTGCTGTGTCCTGCATATTTGTGAAGCGAAGGGGGAAAAATTTCTGTTGGAGTGGAGGGTGGAGGTGGAGTGGCGCTCTCCTGAATTTGAACAGATACACGGCTTAACGCAAGGCTATACAACTCGAGGCTTTAAAAGAACATTTTAATAGTGAGACAGAATAGTGTATGTTGCTGTAATGTGATCTGCCTGCCTTGCTCTTTTTCGGCCCATTATGAATCTTGTCATGATTGCTGTGTATTTAGGAATATAACATTGTCAATGCACCTATTCATAATGTTTGTGAATGATGTTATGGGTTGTGTGACACAGTGCAATAATAGAAAATTGGTCACTGTCCTGCTCAGCACCAGCCAGCAGATGTTGTTGGAACTAGTAAAGATGAATTTTATTCTGTAACATGAACCAGGCAATTTTAAAAAACATTTAAAACTTAATAAATTAAGGAAAAAGAACTTGTGAAGGGGAAAGAACAGTCCTTTCCATTTCAGGTACACATACACCAACTGTGGCTTTCACAGGTCAGAGATGTGAAGCTGTGTTTTTCTTCAATTTCCCCCCAGGTGGAATAGTAGAGGTAGTGCACTGACCCCATATGCCATGTGGAATGTGGAGTTGAGGCATAGGGAGGTCCTGATATTGAGTTCTCTGTGGGCTGCAGAAAGAGGTGAGCATAGGATTGTTGAACCTGCAGGTCCACCAGAGTCTGCAGCATCTCTGTTTGTTATCTGACAAGCACAAGCATCTCCTGTTGCGTGTCCCTCTCCTTTTCCTGTGCCCACCTCTCCACTCTCTCCTCCATGATGTCTGCAAGGGTGATCCTCCAGCCTCTGTGCTTGTTCTCTGATACAGCACTGGCTTACAGGATCTCCTGGAACATGTCATCCTGAGTTCTCTTCTTTTTACTATTTACTTGACTTCTTACCCTGAAGGCCACACTGGTGGCAGCTGCAGATGTGGAATGCAGAGATACCATTTTCAGCGTATTCATGGCTGAAATCAAAACTTAAGATGCTGAGCTTACTACCATTGCTCCCCCAAAGCTGTAAGCACTACATTCTCGTTTCTGCTTGTGATTGATAGAGCACAGCACCAGCCTCTATGAATATGGCCCCGTGAGGGTTGGGGAAATGAAGAGGGAATAGCTTGCTTGCATGATTCTAGTTGTATAGGGCAGTGAAACTGAATTTTGCACAGGGAGTGGTGATTTTAGCTGATATGTCACTCCTGAGGGTAACAGGCAGAGAGTACAGCTGCTACTGGCATCCCGATGCTGCCCAGGCCCATTTGCTGCTAGCCTGTGTGCTGCAATAGTGCCTGCTGAAGTAATAGCTGAGTGGCAAGGCAATGTGTCCTACCACAGTGGAAGAAATAGGGCAGCCCTCCCTAGAAACCTTCAGCAGAGGATTGAAGAGTACTCTCCCCATGAAAGTTACATCAAGATCTCTGTGGAGGATTCATGGGACATCCCAGTGCACATAAACTGCTCCACGTAGCCCCTACTGCCTAACTGTGGAAGTTAATGACAAGCAGATAGCAACTTACTTGTCTTGGTTGTTCCACTACCTCTTCTCGCACAAGTTAAAATGAGTTAATCGGAAGATGTTCTGCTATTTTGCAGGTGCCATCCCTGTAATTCAAAGTAAATTGAAAACTAACCATGAGTTTCTTTCCCTGCATCAGGCTTGCCTGTGTTTGACTGTTGGGACTGGCTAGACTGCAGTGAAGTAAAAAACAGATCCTGTCTCAGTGTGCAGCTGGATCCCTTAGTCATCTGTCCCCCCATACTCCTCTTCCTTGTCCATCTTCTCCTCCTAACTGTTCACAGCATGGGCCTGTGCCTTGGGCTCCTTGGAAGTATCCACAGTGCTCTTGAGGGTAGTAGTGGAGTCTCCGGCGGGTATGGCATGGAGCTCATTGTAATGCACGTCTGTGGCTCAGCACTGGATCAATTGTAGGTCTCTCTGGCTTTCTGGTATGCCTGCTGCAGCTTCTTTGTAGCCCTTCTCTTGCATCCCATGAGCAATCTGCTCCTAGGTGTCCATATTTCTATGACTGGCTCAAAGCTATGCCTGCACAGCCTCTTCTCCCCACAGCCTAAAAGATCCAATATCTCTCTACTCCAAGCAGGAGCGTGTCAGCAGCGTGTAGCCAGCCTGGTCAGCTGGGCCATTATACTCAATAATGGAGAGTTGTTAAGTGTGCTCGCCTTGCCGGGCAACCAGGAAAAGGAATTTCAGAAATTCATGGGGCTTTTAAGGAGAGAAGGGTGTTTCTGTCTACCTGACCCCTGGGCAGCAGAGTTCCCAAGAGTGACCAAAGAGTTCAGTTTGGGGCATTGTGGAACAGCTTCTGGAGGCCAATTACAGTCAGCCTAAATAACTCAGTATCTGCACTGTCCCTGTGTTGCCCTAACTACGTTAACTGTGACTGTACACCACTCGGGGAGGTGGTGTTATTAAATCGGCATAGCAGGGGGCGCATACATTGGCAGGAGCCAGATTTCAGTGAAGACACGTCCACACTTAGATCAACATAAGCTGCCTTGTATCAACCTAACTGTGTAGTGAAGACCAGGCCTAAGGATCTTCATCCCAAATCCAATGCATAGACTTCACCATGACTCTCCGCAGAGGCAACAATTGCAGGATTTGTCTCTTCCCTTTTTTTCTTTTTTCTTTGACATACTGTGGCACTGCCATGCAGTTCTTTGTCATGTCCCACACCTATGCCTGTTGTATGGAAGCACATGGAGGCCAAAGCCTGATGCAAAAGAGTTTCTGTATTCTTTCTTTCAGAGAGAAACAGTCTGAAGAGAAACTCCCTCCTCACTCTTCCTCCCACCAGCTTGTTTATTTCACCTAACATCTTAATTAAAAAGCAGAAGGACATGTAAGCAAGTTTAGGTGAAAAGGGAGGCTTTCCAGAAAGAGCTGAAGCATTTCCATGAAGTGAAGAGTTAACCTCATCCTGTTAAAAAAACAGCTTGCATCTTCCCCTATCAGTGCTAGGCCAGCACTATTCTAACCCATTTCCCTCTGAGCCCAGGCTATGAACTCACCAATTACCTGGTGGGAGAGAACAATTCGCCCACACAATTCACACCCTTCTCACTTCCCTTGTGCTCTGGTGCCCCCACACACATTCACCACATTGACATCCTACCTGGCCTGGCAGGGCTCAGACTGTATAATAATGTGCATGCACAAATGTTTGTACAGATACTAAACACTCTCTCTCTCTCTCTCTCTCTCTCAACAAATTTCACAGAGTTCCAAGCCTGATGCTCAAAGCACTAATCCATCTCTTCAGGCAAACTAAAAAGTGGTGGCAAGCTGATTTCTTGAAGGAGCTTCTAATCCTCTAATTGCACTTTCTCCAGCTAGGTGTCTGTGGCTGGTGTGAAATGTTTCTATTCCAGGGCCAGAACTCTCAGCTAGGCCTCCAGTCATTGGTGTAGGGCTGTGATCTAAGTCACTTAGTCTCATCCAGTTCTCTATGACTTGATTTATGTAACAAAAAAAAGAAGAAAAAAAAAAAGAGAGAGAGCATCCTGGGATAGAAGAGGAGGCTTATCTATAAGTTTTGTATGCAGCAGTTTTCTGGACATCACAGAAACTGAAATGCTCTTCAAGCCAACCTCACTAATGATATAGTCTATCGTAGCCCATCTAAAATGATCGAGTTTTGATTGCTTATTTACATCTGTGGCTTAAACTGGTTTTGATTTAAAGCAGCTCAGCATTCAGAGGGAAACCTCTGTACCTTTTTTAATAGTATATATAGAGCAGACACATTAAAGCCAGCAAAGGACGTATATATCTGGGGCATCAATAAATCTCCCTGAGGTATTATTCCCCAAACCCCATGTATAATCTTGCTTTGGTTTTATGTCCCTATGCAAATCAAACTGAATTCTGTGGTCTACTGCTCTGTCAGAATGATCAGAACAGCATTCTGAGAGAACTGCAAGTCCTGACCCATACTGAAATACAGATTGGCCAAGTGAGTGAGATACTTTCACTGCAGGGAACTTTGCAAATTCTACTTAACCCCGACCAGAGTATGAGCCTTTCTTGATATGTAAAAATAGCTTCTCACATCTCACACTCTAGGTGAGCCATGCTAACTGAAATATTATTGCTGATGAGATATGGTGCATTCACTCCAGATCACTGAGTCATGATTAAACAACATCCTTACTGTCTGCATGTGTAATAACTCAAGTGAAATGAATTGCTTGTTGCAATCCAGTTGCTAGTGTCAAAGTAAAATTTGCACTGTCACATCCTTGACAACCTCAGCACAGAAATCAGTGATTGAGAATGGGTGTGGAGGCAAATAAGCTTTTCACCCCTAAAGGCATGACACCTCTGGTCAGGATTAGAGCACGTTGACAAGGCCTTGTGTGGAAGTTTATATTGTTGTCTATGCTGTAAGTGCTCTACATAAAGGATTTTAATTGTCAGGGTACTCTGGCTACTTTCACCCAGCTAATGTTTTGTTAAATAGCATAGAAGGAATATGTCAGATAAATGAGCAGTTATCTGAAGTGAGATGCTTCCTTATGAGAGAAGAATGTGGCACTGGGTGACTTTACATATGTTTCCCAGCCCATGTCAGCTCAAATTTTAGGGACCAAGTTTAGAATCCTTGCATAGCAGCTCAAGACAATCAAACTGATTTAAATGTGCTGTTTAATTTGGGAAGATTAAATACCAGTTGAGCCATCTCATCTATTTAAATAACAAAACTTTTGTTTCCATGTGTAAACTCTTGTAATTTTACATAAAACTTTTCACTAAAAGGATCTTCCTTTGATGAGTGAGGAAGTGGCGTAATCTCTCATTAGTTTCCTCCTAACGAAAAAACAAGTATCTTCAACCACATCTTTAGACTCCCACGCCATTGTGGATGTCAAGATGTTAAGCTCGATTTACTTTTTTTAAAGGTCATCATGTGAGATCTAGCACACAGTTTCTAAACTATAAATGAAACATATCTACCCAAAAGGAAAACAAAGATTAACAGTAGTGAGTGAGTGAAACTTAACACCAGCATCTAAAAATAGAATTTAGCATTATTTGTATATCTTAAAAGCATTAGCAGAGGTGCACAGGGCTTTTTTTTTGTTGTAACGAGGTGAGGCTTGAGTCTTTGTAGAATAACAAGTTTTATTATTATTTATTATTGAGGTTATAATGATGCCCAAAATATGCCAGGCACTTTCCAGAGGTAGGCAACAGACTCTGTCTTGAAGAACTTACAGTTTAAAACAACGAGAGATGAAAGGTGGAGCAGGCAAGATGCAAAGTGATCAAGGTGATGGTAGGCACTCTGCTGTTTTACTTATAAAGTGATATTTAAATGTTGAACACACCAGTATCCCTTCCCAGTCAGTCTTCTCACTTCTCCACAGCAATTTATAGTTTCAGATCCATATCTTTTGTCCTAGCCTCCCGGCATCTGTCACTTTCTCTCTATTGCTGACCCCAAAAGTTCTAAAATCATGAGTGACTGAAAAAATCATGAGATTTAAAATATATATAAAAAATTGTGTGTATGTGTCTGTGTGTGTGTGTTGCTCTGCCTATTTTTGAACTGCCCCTGGCCATCCCCGATGTGTGTTTGGGCTGTTACTGTTGACAGCTCTCCCAAATTTATTGAATAAATTTATTGATTTTTTGCCCCTGCTGCTGTAGTTCCCACTGGTGACCCATCCAATTAGCACCCATGCTCTCAAGTGTGGGGCTATGCTGTGGATCTCATTGATCTCCTCCCACTGCCATCTTGATCGCTCCTCCATCCTCCTCCCTCCCCTCCCCCCAGCAGCTGTGGAGGAAGCTGTGTAGCCCTGGCTCTGTTACCCGTGGCACATTACCATTAGGCAGGTAATAGCACAGGGAGCCCTGTCCTTATGCTGTCGGGTTCTGCTGACAAACCCAGGGACTGGCATCCTGGAACGGGGCAGGGACCTCAAAACATCTCTGCCACACAGCTGGACTTGGTAGTTGCACAAAGTGTCCCCCCTTCTGCAGGGTTTACTCCTGCCCTCCACCCCAGACAGATACAGTCAAGGGAGTCTGTGCCAGTTGCTGCCTTCCTGCTGTCTTGGAGGATTGTCTGGGGGTCTCTCTGTGTCCCCACAGAGACTGGTCAGAGTGTACAGGTGAGGGTAGGTGGAGGCAGAACCTAGTTCTCTGCACTGGAGACTCAGTAATGAGGCTTGGTTAGATACCACCATGTTGGCACAGGGAGGTTGGTGGTGGTGGCAGCAGGGATACATTGCCCATCAAATTGGGGCCCACCCTAATTTGTAATCTTAGCTAAGATACTGTTCCAGCTTACCTCCAAGCCTCACAATTCACATTAATTCTGTTTCTCACCAGCCTCACATCTGCCTGTTCTCCAGGCCAGCAATCCCCCAGCCTGCACATAAACTTTGCCCCACATCTGCCCCTTGCCCCTCAATGCACTTCTGCTCCTTCTGCAGCCCCCAAGGTTCTTCATTCTGTCTCCTAGGCCTGGGGACGCAGCTGCATCTGGGTCCTCTCTCCTAGGCTTTCAAGGGGCAGCTCCAAGGATTCCTCATCTAGCTACCCCGCATCCCAGACCTGGTGTTGCAGGGTGAGAAACTGGAGGAGCAGAGAGCTGTCTTGACCCATCTTTCATCAGAGGGGGAGGAGAAGTGGGAATTGAGCTGCTGGTTCTTTCCACTTCCCCGTACCATGAGAATGGCATTGGCTACTCCCTCTCCAACCTTCCCCTACCTAGAAACTCACCTGGGATCTCAAGAGATGGGGAGAGAGCTCTGCTCCTCCCCTGCAGCTGCCCTGACTGGCTACTCTTCCTTAGCAGGTGGGTAAGGCAGCCAATCAGAGAAGGATTTTCTCTTGGGCCTGGCTAAAAAAAAAATAGCACGAGGGATAGAACTTCTTGCTTCATGACAAAACTGGCAAAACGGCCGGGTCCAGAATTACGTTACTGTAATGAAAGCGCAAGTGTTGGCAACACTAACTTCCCTTGATGTAAGTGAGAAGTTCACACTTAATAAGATAAATTAAATAGATAAGGAGAGAGCTTAGTCATTAGGATTCTTGTAAGCGTTGCAAAAGAAGTGGTGATCAGGAATATTTAAGAGTGAATGATACTGACTGGGTAGACCAGCTCAAGTGAGTTTTCCATGTAGTGGTACAGAAGAAAGTATAGATTTGGTTCTGGACAGGTTAAGTCTGCCATCACAGGTAGAGCAGAAGAGACAAGAAATGTGATGGCAGACAAGAATGAATAAGTAAGAAGGGAGGAACATCATTAGAAGGTGGAACTTGATGTGAAGAAGGAGTAGCCACTTGTGGATTCCAAAGAGGGGAGCCATGTTACAGCGACAGGGAAGGATGATGAACTTGATATCCAGGTGGGAGCAGTATGGTGTTAGAGAGGCTGGTGATGAGGGGATTACAGCGATCATGGCCTGGAAGTGACTTTTAGCGAAGATTATTTGTATGTGTGAATTGGTGAATTTTTTTATAAAGACAGCAATAGGATGCAGAACATTGGTATTTTTCCTAACAGCCTTCATTCATCCTGCTAATAAACTCAGATCTGTTTGGTTTGTTTATCTGAGACAGTGACCTATTTTTCTGATATAATAAATAAACACAAATATTGCTGACAATAAACACTAAAAACAGAGAATTGCCTTGTTTTAAGCTTCCACTAACAGAATATGAGGCTTAAGGCTTAATTGTATATAAAAGGTGAAATTCCAGATAAATTAAATTAGATGGACTTAACTGATATAGTTTGGATCTGAATTCTCACAAAATTAGATGCTATTTAGATTTGGAATTTTGCTTCAGGGCTTTCTCTGTTTGAGATGTTAAATTATCCATTTTAAAGAAGAGAATTGGCATTTAGAATTTTTTTTCTTAGCTCATACCATACTCACTTGCAATGAGATGGAGACTAACCAAGTAATATCAAGAAGAGACAACAAACACATAAACAACGGATGCTCCCCAAATGTTCTTGAGTACAGTACTTCTGCAAAAGTGACTTATGACTAGGTTATGGTGCAGATATATTCTTGGGGCTCTTTATTTAAAAAATGAAGAACGAAAACAAAAAAGCACTTCTGCGGGACTGTGAAAACTAGGAAATATTCATTATTGTCCTTAATGCAAATTAATATTGAGGGATTTTCATGACTTCTTTCTTGGGGAGAAATAGCACAGGGACTGTGGGAATCAAGAGACTTGGCTTTTACTCTGGGTCTTCCACAGACTTGCTTTGACAACTTAGGTTAGTGGTTTTCAACCTGTGGTCCATGGCCCCTTGAGATTCTGCTGACTATGTCTAAGGGGTCCACGAAAAGTGACTATGAAATAAAGTTTCATATCCCAGAAGAGGCATTCCGTTTTTCTGATTAATCAAAAGTATGTGAATACCCCCACCTACAGACCCAAACCCCAGAATTGTTGCCGTTACCATAGAAGCACACATTTTAGTGCCCTTTCTCGCACTGCATCAAATGCCATGCTGAACATGTGCAGCATTTCAGTCCAAGACTTCTATGGTAGGAGTCCATGGACCACAGGTTCGATTTCCAAAAGGGTCCATGCCTCCATTCACAATTTTTTAGGGCTCCGCAGATGAAAAAAGGTTGAAAACTACTGCCTTAGTTAAGTCCTTTAACCTCTTTTTAGTTTCATTTGTCCCCTCAGCCCCACAAAAATGGAAATACTGACCTGTATCTCAGCAGTGGTGCCATTAAAGTTTGTAAAATGCCAATGAAATCCTTGGGATTATAGAAACTTAAAACGATTGCTACGGTCCACGTAAAAGGAGCTTTGGTAGCATCTAGCGTACAAAATATCTGTAGATTCCTTAGCCTTTGCAGCTATAGGCCTTGTTTACACTAGTAAAATCAGATGTGTAATATTCTACCAGAATGGTGCTACTTGTGGTAAGAATGTTGGAAAAGGTGTAGAGAGAGAAAGTGAGTGCTGCTCTTTTTGTCCTATGACTACAGAGGTGATACTGGGTTAATCTACCTTGAATGGTCCCTTACAATATGTGCTAACTAATGCTAAACAATCTGTTCCACCTTGCATTTTGCTGTGACACCAGGAGCTCTGTATGGCTCGAAAGCTTGTCTCTCTCACCAACAGAAGTTGATCCAATAAAAGATATTAGTTCACCCATCTTTTCTCTCTAATATCCCACGGCTACCACTGTGACTTTGTCTACCCTGGAACCTGAATGACAAAAGTTTTGTCGTTCAGGCGTGTGAAAAAAATACCACCACTCCTGAACCGATAAAAAATTTGCCAGTGTGAACAGTGCTTTGTTGGCAGGAGAGCTCTCCTGCTGACAAAGCTACCTCCGCTTGTCAGGGGTGGAAGTTTTTTGTCGGTGAGAGAGCTCTCTCCTGCCAACAAACAGCGGCTGCTCTGCGTGCCTTTTAGCAACATGGCTATAGCAGCACAGCTGTGTTGCTAAAAGGTGTATAGTGTAGCCATAGCCTGCATTGCCTAACCTGACTTGCAGAGCTAGTGTGTAATGCTGTTTTGTCATTGGAAAGAAATGATTTGAGAATGATGCTCATTGTTGCAATTGGCTCTGTGAGGTGCTAAGTAGCATAGAGCTTCTAACAAGAGTTGATAATATTGGACTCCAGTATCCTCTAGAGGGACAGACGAACTTCAGTGCTGTGCGGTCCGAGACATACCTTGGTGCGCTCTAGAATGTCATCACTTGTCCACTGGGCAACATTTCATTTTTTTAGTTTACTTTGTATTTGTCTGCAAATGTCATAACTTTTGAGAGAACCTGGGTCTACTTTTGTTTATTTTCTATTCCTTTAAATATAACAAGCATTTTGGGAGAAAGTGTTGTGCTGGTAGTTGCAGTTCCAATTATATGACTGTAGAATAGCTGCAATACTGATGTCTTATCCTTAAATTTTGATAAACATGGGAGCAGCCCACGATTATGATGGCGATCTCTATTTCTGAGGGTAAAGTATAATTCAACAAGGGAACAACATGTCGCTTGAGCCTTAGGTCTTTTATTCTCTGTTAATGATCCATTGGTAGAGATAGTGGGAGCGGATATAAATTTTAGTGAAATGTAATCTATGTAATTTAATATATTGGTTCTTCTGTCTTATCCTCCAGATCCCTGTTGCTGCCTGAAGACTATAAATATGGTAAGAAAATTTAAATATAGCAATGCAATTCACTTTTGTAATTTTTTGTTTAGTGATAGCCTTGCATACTGAAGTCCTCTGTTTATTTATGGATCAGGTACAGCATGGTCAGTGGGAATACAAGCTTCACAGTGCTGGCCTGCCAACATGCCTCCACTGTGATTCAGAAAACTCACTGCTAGAGGAGTGAAGGTAGCCCATCCACCATGTCCACAAAATCTGCTGTTAAGACTGTAGACAATTCTAGTGGTGCTGGGGTGGAGTGTTTTTGTTTGTTGGGGTGAAGAGTTGCTAGATATTAATAAATCTGTCACAATTCCTTTCTCATCTAGGCTGCATTAGAACCAGTAACTTACAGGTGAAGGACTCTGTACTGAATCAACAATTCCTGAGCCCTCCAGTGGCGTCCCTCCCCCCCATATTTTATGCATACTGTGTGTACTATCAGTATTTACTAAGTTTTCAACTTCAAACTGAAGTTGCTGGCAACCCAGAGTACTGACCAAAGAACAAGTACATTTTGCTTGTAGTGATTCTCTTTAAACTTGTTCTAAGAGTAAAATCTTTATCTAAAATAAAATAAATCCTTTAGAGGGCAAATTTAATAGATCATTAAAATATAAAAACTTTCTTCCAAAGGTGCAGCTGCTATCTTTAAAGAATCATATGTCATTGGCTACCCATGTGATATTCTTAGAAGCAGAATTTCACCAGGAAAAGCCTTCCTCCTTTAGCTATGAAAAAATTGGAATCCATTCACTTTGTTTCAGGCATTAATAGCTATGGTAACAAATTGGCAATGAATGGCAACCTGATCCAGTTACTAGAATAACAGGAGCCAACAAAAAGAGAAACATTTTTTTTATTCTTTATTGTGGTTCACTGATCGCTGGCCATAGAAGGCTATGCATCATTCACCAATAAAAATGTTGGTTCCTTTCCTTATACCATACATCCGTGTAGCTGTACCAGTGTCGCCCCCATCCCCTTCACATAGGTAAAGACACAAGTGTTAGAAGCAGGTGGTATTATGTGTATGGCAATTTTTTAATGACCTAGAGAGGTTTGTGTTAAACATCAGCTAATTGCTAAATCTTTTACAATTTTGGCAGCAGAAAAGAGGGTGAAAAGGGGTAGGTATGTGTTGGTTAGGTCCAGCAACAATCCTTTAGGGCATGTCTATACAGAGAATGCGTGGCAGGCAGGGTTATAAATCTACAGTACACCAACAGGGTCCAGATGTACAGCTAGTGCATTGCAGACAAGCGTGCTGTAGATTTACTCCTCAGCCTGCCATCCACTAACTCTCCCTGTAGACAAGCCCTTAATCTCGTAGATTACTGGGAATTTCTTTAACCAAAGCAATGAGGCTCCATAGTGAAGTAAATATCAGCTTTGCTGAGCAAATTGGCACTACCGAAAACCTACATTAAAGCTAGTCAAATGTTTTTGACCAAAAAAAAGACCTTTTTTTGGGAAATGAAAATGTTTCCAGAATTTTTTTCTTTCAAAGTTTTTCAGCTTTTCAACATAAAACCAAAAATTTTGGTTTAAAACTTGAAAAGCTTTCTTTAAAAAAAAAAAACTTGTTTCTTTTGAAATACTTATGAGAGAAATACTTGCCATTTTCCAATCAACTCTTATCTACAGATAGTATTAACTATACTTCCAGAGTGCTCAGGGTCCCGTGTAAAACCTGGGATGAATACTTTGTTAGTGAACCCCACTTAGGCATGTCTTCCAGAGTCCTAGTCAGCAATCTGGAGCTTCCAAAGACTGGAGGAGATCTTCTTTAGATTACATGTTTTCCTCCTTCTTCAGGTCTGTGTCCCATTTACGGAGTGCATGTGCCTCATGGACTTGGAAGTGGAATCTTTTGACTGGCAGTATTATCCATCAGGGTCATGCTTGTGCCCTCCACTTCCTTGTGACTGCCCTGTCCTTCCATCCAAAGGCATGAAGTTCAGCCCTGGATGTGAGCTCCACATCAAAGCCCAGTACTGCCTCCACCACATCAAGGTAGGGAAGATTTTGAGGTGTGTTCTAAAGGTGACACATGGCATTGATCCTCTTTCCTGAAACAGCAGAGATCAAAAAAGGTAAGTCATGGCTCTTCCAGAATCCTGATGGCTCTGGACATGCTAGCAAACACTTTTCTTTGCCTCACTTTCCTCCAAATGGAGCCAAATCAACTCTGGCATAGAGACCTGAAAGGCAGATGGGGAGACTCTGCTTTGTATACCTGTGGGTGAGGGACACTCAACATGCAGGGCACAGGCATGACCCCAACAGACACTGTTGGTCAAAAGATTCTGAGGTTGCATGGTGAGGTGCATGCATACCATAAGTGGGATCCACACAGACAAAACATTTCAAACCACAGTTACAGTAACCTTCCTCAGCCATATGAAAGAATATCGAAGTAGCCAACCAAATTCTTCAACACCCATTTTCAATCCAGGCTTAAAGCAGAGAGCAGTGAGGGAGAAAGTTGAATTTAAACAGCCAGCCAGCCATCTTATCTCATAGAGTTAAAACAAAACAGTGTCCTGTAAACAGAGTGAGTGGTGGGGTTTAATCACCTAAAACCTAATGCTGGATGCCAATACAAGTACAGTATTATGTGAAGTAATAATTCAGCTCAACATTCATAAAAATGGGGAATGAGCAGCAGTAGTTTAACAAGCTTTTTTTCTGAGTGTTACAGAGGCTATAAAAATCTGTCAGAATTTTCCCTCACAAACACTTGCATTGTGTCATGATTCTGATTTTGGACTGGCAAATATATACAGCACTTGGAAGTTCATAAAAGTATTTGCAGCTTTAAAATTGTCTGCACATTTTAACTTTTAATTTCCTACTAAGTTTCCAAGACTCAGGAACAAGAAAATTGTTTATTTGATTATGCCATGCATCTGCAACAGTACCTGGGGGAGACCCCATGGAGGCTCACCAGACTTGTGTTGTTATATAACACAGTCTTGAGTAGGTCACTTTCTTGAATGATATCTCCTTGTTCCTGGTACACCTGTCTAGATCTGAATGATAAGTGAATGTTCTCTTTGCTATGCAAAAAGAAACTAAGGGCCAGATCCTGTGGTCTTGACATAGGCAAACTTCCAGGGAAATCAATAGGAGTTTTGCCTGTGAAAGATGTGATTTGATAGATAGTTTTCCCCTTTAAGTAGAACCCTCTCCACCATTCTTGAATCCTGTGTGAGAAGCACATTTGTGCATCTGTAGCGTGCAGAAATACAGATCTACAAACAAGGAGTCAAACATGTATGTTTGCAAACAAGTGGCTGAATTCTGCCCTTGGTTAGGTAGCTGCAACCCCTGTTGACTTCCATTTGGTAGAATTTGGCCCATTATATAAAGGAGAAATATGAGTGCAATGTTTAATTTACACTTTTTGCTTTTCCAGAAGTCCTCTTTCACTTCTAGAATAGTAGCAGATGCATCTAGTGGTCAAACAGACTGCAGATACGTTTTCTTTCTATTAATTAATTAGTCTTTGATTACTAGCGGTAAATATGCCCAATGGGATGTTAGATGGGGTGGGATCTAAGTTACTACAGAGAATTCTTTCCCGGGTGTCTGGCTGGTGAGTCTTGCCCACATGCTCAGGGTTTAGCTGATCGCCGTATTTGGGGTTGGGAAGGAATTTTCCTCCAGGGCAGATTGGCAGAAACCCTGGGTGTTTTTTGCCCTCTTCTGCAGCATGGGGCACGGGTCACTTGCTGGAAGATTCTCTGCACCTTGAAGTCTTATAAACCATGATTTGAGGACTCCAATGGCTCAGACACAGGTTTGATACAGGAGTGGCTGGGAGACATTCTGTGGCCTGCATTGTGCAGGAGGTAAGACTAGATGATCATAATGGTCCCTTCTGACCCTAAAGTCTATGATTCTGTGATATTAAAGATAGTCATTATGGTTGGCCAAGGGAAGTGTAAATGATATCTTCTTGTCCCAGCAACATCTTGTCTGCCATAGAAGAGATTTGCTTGGTGGAGGTCAGATGGGTATTACTTTATTACTGCTGCCTTTCACAGGGCTTCGCCAGGGGTGGGGAAGCTTTTTAAAACTTCCCAGAAATTTACAGGAATCAACAGACTCCCTGGCTGCTTTCACCCTGCCAGTTCCTTTCTGGATATTCATCCCTTGAAAAGTGTAGTTGTGGACACTTTGCACTGCTCCAAGGTGCTTCTCCTTCAGAGGTCCTACACCCAAGGAACTCTGCCAGGATTTGTACTGCTGAAAAGCATGAGTTAATCTGGCCCTACATATTTGATAGCTGTATACATCTTTTTATTTTAATTCATTTGTGAAGCATTTTAAGAAATAAATTATTTATTTCAGTACACATGCCCACATATGTTCTCTACAATGTATTTTTCATTGAAATAAAATATAATCATAAAGCATTTAGCAATGTGGTAATATTTTTCTAAAGCACCTAAATGACTTAAGAGCCTAAATTCGATTTTCAGAAGTGACTTAGAAGCATAAATCCCATTGACTTTCAGTGAGACTTAGGCTCCAAAGTGTCTAAGCCACTTTTGAAAATGGAATTTAGGCTCCTAAGGCATTTAGACACTTTGGAAAAATTTACCCTGTGTGTACACCTAAGGCCCCAGTCCTGCAATAAATTATGTGTACACAAACCTCATCATTTTAGGGCCTGTGGTCATCACAGTTGTCTGTGAGGTGGTAGGTTTAATTGAGAGGGGTCATTATGGAGTCCGTAAATTGTTACAAATGAAACTTTAAAATTGTCTTTGCCCTTAATTGAGAGAGGACAATTTTCTTTACTTGTAAAATATGCAAATATCAGATGTTTCCCTCCTGTTTTTCCCCTCCTAGTACCAGCCCCATGAGAAAAAAATTACAAAATCAGCCACTCAACTGTTATCTCAACGGTACTGTATTTTTTAACAATTTCCTTTTTACTTAAATAAATCTGGCGACTCTTACTGAGCATTCTGTACTGTACAGAACACTAGTTTCCACTATATTTTATGCTTTACTTTCCATTGTCTGTTTCAGCAGTAAAGGATAGGCAAACAAGTTTGGATAGAATAACACTCTCACCCCAAACTTCCATCTGTTTTTAGAACTGATATTTTGCCAGCTTCTGAAAGCAAAACACCATGCAAGAAGCTGGCTGCTCTCATAGTATTCCAGATGGGATCAGAAACAGAAGTGCTAGTAATCTCACAAACAAGCCTGTTTCTCATGAGACTTACAACGCCGTCTTTCTGATACACACAGTTCAGATAATTTCAGATGAGCATCCAAACTTATACTGTTTATCTGAACTAAACCCACATTTTTAATCTTTTGTAATTCACTCATCCTTAGTCCTATATCTGACTCTATATATCAGCTACATTCAGCTAGACAATGTGACTTCCAGCAACAGTCATACCCTGAGCACAGGCTGTTTGTTTTCAAAGTTAGACTAGTATGGTTTGATGTTACTTCCATTTACTTTGAGGCAGATGAACTGTGGACACAGTTCTTAAGGGTTTTCTCAGAGGGAATAAAATCTCTATTCAACAAATGTCAGCTAAGTACTACTACGTTTTTCCAGTCAATTTACCATTACATATCACTTATTTCTGACAATGATCCTTTGAAGTGATTATCTTTTTTTCTCTTTACATATACAAAGTGACATGCTAAAAGTAAATAACTTAATCTTAATATTCACTTTAACACAATAAAATCACATAAACAATAATTCAATAGTCTCCTTCCTTTGTCACTTGCAATAAACCTCATTGTTTGCTTTTCAGAGTTATTCTCCCTCTCAGTTTCACTCTCGATTAGCTCCCTTGGGATTTTTCTTTTAAAGGTCTCTCTGCAGCAACAAAATCACAGCATTTACATTTGGTAAACATCTCTCAGCATATCACATTTGAATACCCTTGAGATGCCTGAGGCACTTATCTGTCCATCTGTAAACTTGTGCAAGATTACCCTTACTAGAACTTGCAAAAGGCATTGATATTACTGCAATAGTTTTTCTCTTAAGCTATTCTCCCTTTCACCAATGTGTATTGTTAATTCTGATTTTTCACAATGCACAAGTGGAAGCAAACTTGACTTTCATTTTCCAGTACATTCTGCACTGGTGTCGGTCCATTAACCTCAGTGGACTGATTTATGCTGGTGTAAGTGAGCAGTGTTTTGCTATCAGAGTGTGAAGTTGTAATTTATCCTATCACTTATATTCATGTGTTGATTCAGTTTTGTAAAAATGACTGGAGTAAGATTTAAATACTTAATGTATCTGAATGTGATCTGTTATTGTCTGACCTACTTCTACATTGATCAAAAGGATTCCCCTTCTGTTGACCTGTTTTTTTGTTGTTTTTGTTTTGAAATGCTGGTATAACAATGTCCCTGGCTCGTTAACTGGCTTGTTATCCAACACAGTAAAGATAGACATTTAAAATAATAACAACAAAGATTCTGCAAATGGTGTTAGTTCCAGCTCTGTTCTGTAGATTGGAGGATGTCCTGGCACTCAGGCGATTTGAACTGGTTCCAGTGTTCTATGTGCTGTGTCTGGCTTGTGCTGAGTTTCCCTGCAAGGTTTGTAGGTCAGGACATTGTGATTGTGGAGTTTCTTTCCCGTAGTAAATCCCCACAGATTGTTCTTTGATTTAACTTGTAGTTACCCACCTTCAAAAGTTTCTAACCTTGCTGCCACCTTTGAGCAAAGAAGGCAATCAAAAAATTCCTGTTTGACTGGCACATCCATTCATCTCTCTTGACCTCTTAAATGGACGTGAAGCCATGAGATATGTCAGTTGACATAGTGTTCACTCTGTAGGCTACTTCTGAACCCTTTTATGCTATCTGTAGCTGTACCAGGACAAGCACAGACAAAGAAAACTGATTTGCACTAATTGAGTTTGTCCAATCTTTGCTGCTGTACTATTGTAATTCATAGCTTTCCTTTTTTACGCTTGGCATTCACATCAGTGGCTGGCATCTGAGCAAAATCCTAATGTAGACAAGCCTTTACTTGCGGCGATATAATAGGCTAATAGATTCTTTCTGATCTGGAAGAAATCTAACTGGGGAAGCAGAAGAAGAGCCTCGGGAAGCAGGAAAATCCTGGGCAGTCACTGTTCATCATCCTGTCTGTCAAAGTGATTGAGGAGGAGCCTACTGTCTGTGCATTGCAGTCAAAGCCATTGTAAGTTACAGAAATCTCTAGAACAAACATGTTCTCTTCTTGAGAGACCTTCTGTGGTGCAGCACTAAGAGGTTCATTTGTTTGGCTAAGGGTTGATTAAAGAGCAAGGACTTCTGGGTGTTTGTCCACCCAAAACTTCAGAATTTTTTGAATCTTGCTCATAGCTAACTTAGCTCTGGAATGGAGTGCCAAGCATTAGCTCCGGAAGCAAGTATCAATGGATGCACCTGATGAATGCAATTGCTAAAAAATTACGTTTTTTTTAAATTACTAATAGATCTATGAGAGGGAGGCTCATAAATACCCATACTGTCTTCCCTGGTCATTTGCTGTTCCTCCATGCTTTATTAGTGTTTATGAAGTGCTCTGAGGTCTAAAAGTGTGAATTCTTGTTATTTTGGTCTACTTATTACACTTCTTATTAAAGCTGTACCGAAAGCATTCACCAAATTGTATATTTTCATGTAAAATGCTCACTACAGTTTCTCCCTAAATACTTTGAACCTGACTTACAGTTAGATATGTACCATTTCTTGAATACATTTGTGCATGCCTAACTTAAGTCCAGAAAAACCTGATGGAGAGCTGCAGACTGGAGGTCTATTTGATCCACAGAATAGTTACAACCCAAGCTTTAACCAACCGTGAGCTGATAAAATGTGTAGGTTAAAGGATCGTTGCTTCTATACTCATGATCTATCTTTCGTTTCTGCTGAAAATGCCAATTGTGGGCACTCTTGTGTTATGGACCCCTTTGTCCATGAAACTTTATTGAGAACACAAACTTGTTTCCTTAGAGTACTAAACAGCCGTGACATGAGCTACCAAACTACCCTGGAATTGAATTAACTTTGAGATTAATAGGCTCCATATTTCATTAGCAAGCCCCTCAGTTGCTCTAACCCTTGCTTTAAGTTTTAAGCTATATATAGAATTTTAGGGTCATGCTATTAATAGTCATTTCCATTATACATTGTATGCACTGGGTAACGCAGACACATAGTAGGAGCTTTTCGAGCTAGCACTGGTAAAGATGTTGTGTTCCCACTTAGTAAGCATAGCTGTAGAAAACACCAGTCCATTTTTTATGAAGTACAGCAAAAGGCATGTGCTATGTGTGTAGGGGATTAAACAGGCACTTGAGCAGAAGGATAAATGACAGCAGAGGCTGTTCAGGATTTGGCAGATCAAGGGCCAGTGTTAGTGATTGTTTTTCTGCACATAAGTTAGGCATAGGAAAGTGTATGCAAGAAATGGTGCATGTCTGCATTGGTAAATCAGGTTCCAAGTACAGAGAGAGAGACTGTTCTCTTAACTCTTCAACATACGCCCTCTGTTTTGAATGAATAACTTAACTTTTCATCTCATGCAGGTTATTAGCATCTGTTCCTTTTAATTTCTTTTATATCTGTGGTTCTCTTAGCAATGATACACGCTACATCAGGCTAATATTTTGTCAGTGCATTTATGGAAGAGATTTTACACAGCTTTTCAAATGAGTGTATGAAATAGGTACAGCTCCTTAATCTCATTTGAACAAATGTAAACTCTTCTGCTGCTGCACTACCTCTCTGACCTCTATACTGTACACCTTTCAGTGTTGTCTTTGCATTCTAGCAATGGCTGCCAATTTCAGCCAGGAACTGACATTTTGCCATCCAAATTGTCCCCTCCTATGTCTCAGGTCTGAAAAAATTAGACCAGTAAATCTGGATTTGGCACAGAGAAAGACGTTTCTCTTATCTCTCCCAGTCATTACACTCTTGTCTGTTTGCTGAGAACCACTCCTTGGTGATGATAAACGAGAGAATGGAGTAGGGGCTATGGATAGGGATGATGAGTGGAAGGGGAAGGAGATCACTAAAATGTGTGGAAACATTCTGCTCTTTTAAACCAGACAGTTGAGAGCATTTGTTGCTTTAACTTAATATTTGTGTGCCAATACATTTCCCACCTCCAAAATAAACACTGAAAATCCTTCATTTATTTCCAGGCAAAAATGACTTTAAAATGCAGTTAAGATTGAGAGTATGTATCACTAATCTAAGTGGTTAAAATTTTACAAGCATTATAAACCTAGCAAATTCAGAGTTAAGGTTAAACTTTAAAAGAAATTCAAACATTTTAAGATACGGAAATGCACAGAGTACCCAAGCAACCTTAACTCTGCCTTGTGGTGACATCATGCACTACCACCCACAGATTATTTACGTTTAAAGTGATTTATTGTAATAATGTTTGTAGTCTCAGATTAAACTGAATTTTAAAAATTCATTAGATTTTTTTTTTCCTATCATGGTGTCACTACAAGGCACAGTTAATGCTGTTTGGGTACCCTAACTCTGCAATTCCATGCTCTGGATTTTTAACAACACTGATTGCCTTGTTTATAATTACTTTGAGAATTTTTTTACCCTAAATCACTTTAATTTTGCCTTAAACTCTCTTTACTTCCACTTGAACATAGTTTAAATTTTTTCCTTGCTGTTATTTCAGAACACAATTAACAGTAAACACACATTTCCAATGCATTGAAGATATGTAATATTATTTCTTTTATTTTAACTTCTAATCTGATTCACTGATACACACTATTTCATGCCATTCTGGAAGAGCAAAAAGCAGCCAGAGTCTATTAGACAGTAAACTGGGTTTATAGCCACTGTGCATCAGTGCACAAAGCAGCTAAAGCAGGGGTTGGCAACCTATGGCACAGGTGCTGAAGGCGGCACACAAACTGATTTTCAGTTGCACTCACGCTGCCTGGGTCTTGAGCACCGGTCTGGGGGGCCCTGCATTTTAAATTTAATTTTAAATAAAGCTTCAACATTTTTAAACCTTATTTACTTTACATACAACAATGGTATAGTTATGTTATAGACTTCTACAAAGAGACCTTCTAAAAAAGGTTAAAATGTATTACTGGCACGTGAAACCTTAAGTTAGAGTGAATAAATGAAGACTCGGCATACCACTGCAGAAAGGTTGCCAATTCTTGAGCTAGAGCATATACCTGGGTTTCCTCCCTGTATCTACATTCCCTTGTACATGCACACCGTCCGTTTTCCCCTGATCTACACATTCCTCTGCCCCCTTCTTGCCTGCTTTGATGAGTAGATATGGTGCAACAGGTAGTTCTTAAAATTAAATATTTAGGTTTAATTATTTTTAGATATTTTTCATAATTAAAATTTTGTCAGCAGAGTTTGGCCCACAAAAGTCTCAGAAACTCTCAAAGAATAGCCCACTTTCAAAATGACTATTGTTTTCGATTATCCTGAATAGAGCTGAGACCACCCCTGATTTCTTTTAACATGCCTACTTTCAAAATGTCCACCCCAGATTGTTCCCAGGAAGAGTAAACACAAACCACCTTCAGATAAAATGGTCGGCTCTATGCTGTCAGAGGCAAACTGAAGCAGTGATGAGAATACAGGTAGCTTTCTTGACTAAGGTTAGCCTGTGGCCTCAGTTGCAGTGAGAACACTGGGACAAAGGTGGCCATTTTGAGAAGAGGATCTAACGAAGGGTGGTCTCTGCTCTCAGTCTTATGGATAACAATATGAAATGACAGCTATTTTGGAAGAGAGGGGATCTTTGTGTCATTCTGTCCACCACCATTCTGCTGGTGAAGAAACAGCTTTAATTTATGCAGGATAATGGCAAAAAAAGATTGAATCTATCCTCTCAAAAACAAAAAGACTTTAAATATGGCCTATACACAAGATATTAGTGAGTTTTAACTCTATGCAATGGTGTAGCAATGTTGGTCCCAAGATATTAGAGAGGCAAGGCGGATGAAATAATATCTTTTATTGGACCAACTTCTGTTGGTGAGTGAGACCAGCTTTCAAGTCACACACAGCTCTTCAAATCTGGGGAAAAAAGCTTTGGGGAAAAACCTTGTCTCTTTTTTTAACTGTATGGTGAGTTTGAAGAACCTGTATTATTCTGTTGCCAATACTCAAGAGAAGATCCAGACCCAACACTCTTTGTATTTAAAAAAACAAACAAACATTGACAATTAGTTTGTTAATGGAGTTAAAATTAACAGATTTACCTATAAATTCTCAGACTTCATTCTGCACCTCAAGTGTAAGTGTTGTATGTGTGGTGAGGATTACAGTGTGTTAATATACATAAGAGGTTTAGTCTGTGCTTCAGATGTGAATCTCTGCTCAACCCTAACTATGGAGCTGCAATCATCAATACCTCCACCACCATCACAGAAATCAAATTTAATTCAGTATATTTTGTTTGGGGGTTGGAGTGGAAGAAGAATAGTTGGGCAATAATATAGAGTGTGTCAGACTTGGGAGAATGCATATGTGGCAAATGAAAATTGACCTGAAACTCCAATTCGGAACCTTTTCTGAAGCTTTGAAAAAGGCTCTTGTCTACCTGTTTGGGTTTTTTTCCTTTTAATTTTCATACCCTTCTGCTCTTCTTTCTTCTGGTCTGGATTGGAAGTGAAAGTTCTGAATATCTGGAGAGAAGAAACTGTTCTTAAGAAAATTACAGCAGGTTCTGAAGGCCCAAGGGCAACACAAGACTCTAGGGAAACCTCCAAACTTTTAGTTCTTTTTACCAGCCACACGTTTGAGGTTTGCCCATCACTAACAGGAAGCTGATGGATAAATACGTTACTATTTCAGTGGGAAACAACTATGTAGTTACAATTCTTGGCTATTTCCTAGCAGAAGCACTCTCTCTTTATATAAAAGAGAATATGCTATCATATTCTACAGTAGGGATCTGTAACACCATTGTAAGTCGTAGTGTTTTGGGATTATGCTGTAAAATGCTGAAGTATTTTCAAAAGCACAAGCGTGCTGTCTCTTAATATAGATATAACTTATTTATTTGCACAGGCAGTTTCCCAGTTGGTGCCTCTGGTTTTTTAAATGGCTTTTCCCTTTAATCTATTTCTTGAACAACTATGTAAACCCGGAGGATTAGAGTCTGCAGGAGAGCAACATGAAGGGCAGCTGTTGCTCTCCAACATTTTTTTACTGAGCAAAAGCATGTCAAAGCCTTCAGAGTAGCTTAATGCTACTGCATGCTGAAAAAGTCATATATTGCAGTGCTCATGTGTACACACAGTACTACTCGCTGCTTCGCGCTGACTCTTTGGTCAACAGAAACCACTTCACTGATTGAATGCTCCTATCATTTAATTGAGCAAGACTTCAGATATTTTTAATTGAAATGGGAAATTCAATAAACTGATTCACTAGTTCTTCACCTCCTCTTGTCTGTGTTATCACTGGTCAAATGGGAAACTTTTGTGGAAGCCCCTTGTTTAAAATATCAGCATCATCACATCTTTGCACGGCCGACAGATGCTTTCTCTTTTCTCAAGTTACTTCCTCAGCATACTTTCCTTGATCAAAACCATCTTTAATCCTTAGCATGTTACAGAATGATATGGCCTAGATCTATAATGCACTTCTTTTAAAAACAAGTTTCCCTTTTTCTTCTTAGCTTGCCTTTCACATTGGTACTCTGTCTCATTGCTATCTTTCTCCAGAACAGAGCTTAGAGAGCCTGGAGAAAGATGTGGCATCTAGTTCTCATTGCTTTATTTCCCTCTTGTGCTATATGTATACAACAATGTGCACTCTCCATACCATTTTGCTCCTCTGCCATACCATTTTTTCCTTTTCTAAAATGTTTATCATTCATCTTCTAACTTTACCCTAAAAATCATCAGTTCTACTGCTTTCCTATTCTTGTTTAATCACAGGACAAAGTTAAATCTCAAAGATATTCCGTAATTACAAGCTGGAAAAATTATTCCTCTTTTTTAATAATGTTTTGTTTGGCTTTTACTTTGTAAAAATGGAAGGGAGAGAGATGATTAGGCAAAAAGAGAATCTTCAGGCCTATGCTTTTTTGCTGTAGTTACATGAATTCCCTTTTTGGATATCTTGCTTCCTGCTCCCTTCCTCTCCTTTTCTAGAAAGCCAAATAATATTTGCCTTTTAATCCTCTATCTGTTCCAAGTTTTTTTCCTTACGTTGTAGCATATCTATTGAGAACTATCTTTATCAGCTCATTATATTTCTCTTAATGCATGCCTGAACCTGACATTCTGTGCTGCCAACGTAGTTCTGAGCTGGTTATTGTATTTGCTCTGAGCTTGGTGGTTGGGAAGGGGCTGGGGGAAATCAAAGCTTGTTTTTATGTAGATTATTTCACTTTTACTTGGCTTTATAATCCTGGCTAAGATTCTCTCCTCCTTTTGGCATTTCACCTTGTTTTAGGACATATGGGGGGATTTATGGAACTTTTCATCTCCACAGCATTGGTTGAATTCAGCCCAAATCGGTAGTGTGTGGACTTTATTAGCATCTAATATTTGGTGACATCAGTATTGGTCTTAGCTGGTTGGTGTCAATATTGCAACTGTCATTAGGTGGTACATTTCCTGGTAATATGAATCCTTATTGCCATCATTTGAAGTCGTGAGGAATAAACTACCCTCTTTCTTGAGGTCACAGTTTAGGGCAGTGTGAGGAAGCTTGCACTGATGTTGCCTAACCCATGCTCCGATGCTAAGGCCTTTGGTCACACGGGCTGTCAGTCCAGCACCTTTCACAATCACTGTATTTTTTATTTTAAAGGATACGTGAGGGTGAGCAAGGTGCTGCTGGCCAGGATCAGTTCGGCAGGTGAGCAGTGCTGGGTGAGAGAGGGCAAGCCCTGGCTAGGGGTGGTATTAGCCAGACAGCTCCAGTGTGTGGCTCCCTGGGTGCACCCTGCCCGTGGTGGGCTGATTCTCCACAATGGGTATGGAGATGCGTGCCTGCTCCCTTCCCCTCCCCTCATGGCCGGCTCTAGGGTCCCCTTCCATCTCCAGGTCCCCCAGGGCCTTCCCCATAGGCTACCCTTCCCTATCCTCATACCTCCCCGTGCCCTCCCCCCATCTCCAGGGTCCCCTAGAGTTGCTCCCTTCTGCCCCCCAGGCCTGGCTCCTCCCCCCCACGATGGATCCTCCCTTCACCCCCTTTCTTGCCATGGCCACCTCACTGTCATATCCCCCTGGGTTTTTATCATCTTCACAAATCCTTATGGCTGCTATACTGTCCCCTTCTCCTTAAGCTGTCATGGGATAAGAGGGAAGGTCCTCTCTTGGATTGGTAACTGGTTAAAAGATAGGAAACAAAGGGTAGGAATAAATGGTTAGTTTTCAGAATGGAGAGTGGTAAATGGTATCCCCTAGGGGTCTGTACTGGGGGGCAGTCCTATTCAACATATTCACAAATTATCTAGAAAAAGGGATAAACAGTGAGGTGGCAAAATTTGCAGATGATACAAAACTTCTTAAGATAGTTTAAGTCCAAAGCAGACTGTGAAGAGCTACAAAAGGATCTTTCAAAACTGGGTGACTGGGCAGCAAAATGGCAGACGAAATTCACTGTTGATAAATGGTAAGTAATGCACATGGGAAAACAAAATCCCAACTATACATATTAAATGATGGGGGTCTAAATTAGCTGTTATCACTCAGGAAAGAGATCTTGAAGTCGTTGTGGATAGATTTCTGAAATATCCACTCAATGTACAGCAGCAGTCAAAAAAGTGAACAGAATGTTGGGAATCATTAATAATGGGATAGAGAATAAGACAGAAAATATCATATTGCCTCTATATAAATCCATGGTATGCCCACACCTTGAATACTGTGTGCAGATGTGGTTGCCCCAACTCAAAAATGATATACTGTATTGGAATTGGAAAAGGTTCAGAAAAGGGCAACAAAAATGATTAGGGGTATGGAACTGCTGCCATATGAGGAGAGATTAATAAGACTGGAACTTTTCAGCTTGGAAAAGAGGCGACTAATGGGGGATATGACAGACGTCTATAAAATCATGACTGTTGTGGAGAAAGTAAATAAATAAGTGTTATTTACTTCTCATAACACACTGACAAGAAGTCACCAAATTAAATGAATAGGCAGCAGATTTAAAACAAACAAAAGGAAGTATTTTTTCACACCACACACAGTGAACCTCTGGAACTCCTTGCCAGAGGATGTCGTGAAGGCCAAGACTATCGCATTATTCAAAAAAGAACTAGATAAATTCATGGAGGATAGGTCCATCAATGGCTATTAGCCAGGATGGGCAGGGATGGTGTCCTTAGCCTCTGTTTGCCAGAAGCTGGGAATGGGTGACGGGATGGATCACTTGATGATTACTTGTTCTGTTCATCCCCTCTGGGGCACCTGGCATATGCCACCGTCGGAAGACAAGATACTGGGCTAGATGCACCTTTGGTCTGACCCAGAATGGTGTTCTTATGTTCTTATATCATTTTCCAATGATGAAGTACTAGTTTGCAATTCTGGGTTTACTCTCCAACTTCTCTTCTGTATTTCTGGCCCTCACTTTGAAACATTTTTTTAATTCTCTTTTCTCGCTTCTTGGTACTGGGCCCCAGAGTTGTTTAAATATATCCAGTCTCTTTTCCCTTGTATTTCACAAAATGTGTAGGTCATTTTCCATGTCATGTTTTTTCTTTCCAACCCTTATGTTCTCCTCATGATAACTTCCCATTTATACAGAAAGCTTCTCATCTGTGCATCTTTAACTGCTTATTACTGATCACTTACCCTTTTTGTCGATGACTCATTTCTCTTGCCTTGTTTTTAATATCTTATGACCTCTGAAATTTACCTTAACTGTAAGTTCAACTGCAAGAAGTAAGCATAAGTTCATTAAATGTCATGATATCCTATACCAACAAATGTTGATGAGAAAAGATACAAGAGAGTCAGAAGCTGCGTTTTCTATCTTTGTTTTTCTTTTCTCTTCCCTTTTGCATGCTTTTTTCTTGTCTTTTAGGAAATAGAATCTGACTCTAGCAACAACAGCTTCAGCCCATCTTAACCAATTACTTCTCTTTTCCCCAAAAAGAACAGTTATGACTATCTTTGATACCATCTAAAAGACTGTTAAACAAGGAATTTTTCCTTCTAAAATCTCTCTCCAGCTAAAGGGAAATGGAACAAGAGATGTCAAAATGAAAACTTTATTTAATACTTTACATTTGAAATGCTTTTCCTTTTCTGTATCTTTAATAAGAAGTTAAAATACTTTAATGGTATTTGACATTTCCTGATCTGTTTTCTCAGATTTATTTATTTGAAATTATCTGCCAAATAACTTCTGCAAATCATTCATTCTGTAGCTTTTTTGCAATTAGCTTATTGTGGTTAACAGATAACAGAAATCCAAGCTGCTTTAATGGCCAGGTAGGTCAGGGCCGTAGCAACAAAAAACGTGGCCCCCTCCGAACATATGTCTGGGGCCCCTTACAATGCAGAAACTGGAATGTGGTATTTATTTTATACAATATACAGGGTTCATATTATGTATACATAGGCCTACAGTGTACATGTATTCCGTATTTACGCAAAGTGCTTCTTTCGAGCCTTGTTCTCCGCAAATTGGTTAATCAATGCGTCATAGTCCAGAGATCTGGCAATCTTGTTTTGGATTGAGATAACTGCAAGCGCAGAAAGCCTGTTATCTGTCATGGTTGAGTGCAGGATTTTCTTGATCAGTTTCATTCTGCTGAAGCTCCTTTCAGCACCAGCGACAGTAACTGGTGTGGTCAGAAGAATTCTGATGCAAATGATAAGATTCGGATATATCTCCTGAAGGCTGTTCTTGTATATGTACATTAAAAAAATTGTTTGCCGTGACAAGTCCTCTCTCTTTCTCGATGACATAAATAAAACAATTCAATTCCATTATGAGTTCGCTGGCATCAATGTCTCCCATTTTTCTTTCAAAATTTTTGCTGTGATTCTCCAGTTCATTTTCTCTGTGACACTGCTTCAGGCTGTTAGCGTTGTACAGAAATCCAAACAACTTATACCACTCCACAAGTTGGTCAAATCGCGACGAAACAGAAGATATGGCCTGATCAGTGAGAACAAGAAAGAACTGCGATTTGAATTTTTCTTCGGCAGAAAGACGACTCGAATCATCAGCACATTCGTAATCAAACATTCTCTTCTTACATCGCACCCTGGTTTCTGGAAACACCTGCTCAATACCTATATGCTCTGCTATTTCATGTGCATTTGTGACCACAGAGTTATATCCTGTATTTCAACAGTCTTCCAAAAACTTCATTGTAGCACCGACTTCTGCCTGCAGTACGTCAAGTGACACATCTGGTGACTGAATTAATTTGCTGGTTTTATTGACGTGAAATAATATATTGTACCACATGTACACAGTCAGAACAAAAGGCCACGTAGTAACATGGTCTAAAAGCGCACTGGCTTCTGTTGCTGTATTGCCATCTTTCTTTTCGAGCGCATATTCTCGCAAAGATGACAAAGCATTGCACAATTCTTCAAGGTGATAACGCAATGGCTTCACAGCATCAATTCTCGACTCCCGAGTGTCTGATAACCCTTTAACAGATATTGGCATATGTTCTTGAAGTATATCCCAACGTGAAGGTGAAGAAGAAAAGATAACATATATTCTGTTTATCAGACCGAAAAAGTCAACGGCATATTTCGATGACTTTGCCGCGTGTGAGATCACAAGATTCCAAGTATGAGCTCCACATGGTACATACAAGGCACGGTCATTTATTTCTAGCATGCGGGCTTGAACTCCTTTATTCTTTCCTCTCATATTTGCGCCGTTATCATAAGCTTGGCCTCTCATGTCAGCAATGTCTATTCCTAAGTTGTTTGCCTTTTCAAGAAACGCTTCCAATAAACCCTCGCCAGTTGTATCATGAACATTAAGAACACCAACAAACGCTTCACGAATATTGACACCATCTTCACCGTTGCATTCAACAAAGCGTAACACCACAGACATCTGTTCTTCATGTGACACATCGGGAGTACAGTCCAAAATAACTGAATAATAATTTGCTTTTTTAGGCTCGAAATGCCAAGTTTCTTTCGGACAAGAAAGTAACGACATCAACCATGCATTTGACAACATTTCTCCAGAAATCTTTCTTTCAGAAAAGCCTGCAATTCAAGTTGGTCAATAGATGTATGGTTTACTATGCCTGACCGAAGGTCAAACCATTTCACCATACAGTCTTGATGACCTTTGCGTGTTTCTTGCTGCTGAAGTCTTTTTGACAGTGCTTTCCAAGCAGATGTTCCACGACGTAGCGGTATGTTGCCAGTGCCAAATAATTTACAAGAAAAACAAAAAATGGCATCTTTCTGAACTGAGTATATTAACCATGAACGTCTTATTTTCTCGCCATTTGCCATGGTTCGATAGAAATGAGTACTTGTGAACCTCCATCTTTCCTTGTTAAATGGAAATTCGTAACTTTCATTCTGCTGCGGTGGGCCGCATGCAACAATGTCACACACTTGCCTGTCCGATATTATAGACGGCCAATCTCCTGGATCATCAGTCAGTGGTTCAGATTCAGATACTTCTTTCCCAGCAACAGCTGGAATATCTGTCACAGTTTGTTTGGTAGAACAACTGGCTTCACCTTCGACCTCAGTTGAAGCACTTCTGGATACTTCTGGATACGATTCGTCGCTGCTAGCGCTGTCCGTTTCATGTGCCTGTACCTGTATGTTGGATTGCAGCGCAAAATACGTTGACAACTTGGGAATTTTCTCAAGTTCCTTCTCGGCATCTTTTGCAGCCTTTGATTTACTAGCTCTGCTTTTATACATTCTCTTAGACATCACAAAGCACGCTTCTGCGTTGGAAACGATAAAAAACTAAACAACTAAATTAATAACATTTATCCGCCGACCGCCATTATGAACGCAAATACACATTCTTTGAATGGGTCCAACTAAAATTCGAAACTGACCGACAGACAATTGATGTAGCCAATAGCATTATGATGTATCATAATGACTTCACGGTTTTGTCAGTAAAACAGACATGGATTGTGCAATAGCGTCAATAAATGTCACTTACCTAGTTATACCTTACATCTTTTTTGCCACTTTCAGGGGCCCCCTTCCTTGCGGGGCCCCCTCCGGTCAGAGGGTACGGAGGGCCTCGCTACGCCTCTGAGGTAGGTATTGTTTCTATTCACTGACTGAATGAAGAAAACCCTTAGAATTGGATTGCTAGTGTGAATGCATAATCAAAATTTGCTTTACATAAATATTCACTTAAAATTTGCTGTTCTGGCAAGCATTATCTACCAGAGAACTCATTCATTCCACCTTCATATAGTACACTATTTGTCAAGGGTTTTGTTTGTTTGTTTTTTATTTTACCTTCACTGCATTTTATACCTTTTGAAAATAAACCAATTTTCCTTTTCTGTGGTATAGGAACATGGGACTGTCCATATCAGAACCCATCAGTGGTACATCTAGTCCTGTATTCTGTTGCCAACAGTGTCTTATGCTGAATGCTTCAGAAGAGGTGAGGAACCCCCAGGTTTCATTTGACCTATTGTACAAAGCTATGATGGGAGAAAAACCTCTTCCCTTATCCTGCAGCTTACTAGCTTACCATTAAAGAAATTCTAAGAATTCTTATAAATAAATATTTGCTTTCAATAAGTTTTAAGTTAAAATACAATACATAACAGTGTAAAGAAATGTTCAAATACAGGACATTTTGGTTAGAACTCACTTAATCAGAGAAAAATAAAATGTGTGGAGCATTGTCTCAGACAGCTGTAAACATATTACACCTAGAGAGTCCAGCTGAGATTGGGGCACCGTCGTGCTATTTTCTCTACGTACACAGAGTTTATAATCTAAATAGACAAGATAGTGGGAGAAAGGAAGTATTATTATCCCCGTATCAGAGACGGGGGAACTGAGGCACAGAGATTAAGTGACTCTCAAAGTTGCACAGGAAGTTTGTGATAGAGGTGGGAAAGGAACCTAGATCTCCTCCATCCCACTCCAGTGTCTTATCCACAAGACCAACCCTTCTCCAATAAATGATGAATTAATAAAGTCAGCATTATGGAAATTAGTTTTAAAATACCACCCTCCATCAATATTCAGCCTAAGAACTTTATAAGCATTCATTTTAGTTTTCACAAAAAACAAACTAGTTTAAATACATACAGTAAGGGACAATTTATTATTCCATGCAAATGTTGGCCTCAGTTGTCATCTCACTGCCCTGAGTGTAAAGTATTTGTCCAGATAATTGCCTCAGAAGCAGAAGCCCATTCTGGGGGCACCTTCATGTTGATGTCGGTAAAAATGTTGATAATACATTTACTATGCCTTCCAGCTGAGGATCTCAAAGAACTTTACTAACACTGTTATTCTTGATAGAGTTTTGTGAAGGAAGCTATGTGATTGGGTACTGCCTGACATCTAACTGCAAGTCCTTTAGTTCTCCTATCATACATATATCATGGTGACTTTGCATGGGGAAAATCCCATCTGCACTTTAAAAACTATAAAAGTTAAAAATAGCAGAAAACATTATGAAGTCATGTCTGCTTTACATGCCAAAATATTAATCAAATAATAAAGAAAGGCCGTAATTCTTTAATATCTGAAATATACTGAAGAAAAATACAGTAAAGTGGACTAATCTTACCACAGCAAGTTCTGGGGAGCGATGAAATTTCCTGGGGAAGGCTGTAAAATGGTTAAATGAGACTCCATAGCCCTATTATGTGTTTATGTGGGGTGTGTTTTTGTCAACACACACCTTGTGAGCAATCTCTTTTATTTTGTAAAGTTTGTTAAATTATAAATGCCCCATTGATCAGCTCTTCAGCACAAAAAAAGTGGGGAGATGTACTGGGTTTACATAACATCTTTACTACTGATAATTGTGGCGCGGACTGTCTTACCAGAATGGCTCCATTTTGCAGCTATCTCCTTTTGCCTGAAAATTGTACTCAACATTTTATCAAACACCAATCAAATCACTCTCTTACATTCCAGCTAACAATTACCAAGCATTCTAATGTCTGAATTAGGACAGCTGCTAAAGTTCTTACAACGACTTCCAATACTGTACAGTTCTTCCTGGTTTTTTTTCAATTCCCTGGTGCCAAGAGTTTCACATTTCACCTATGCACTGGTAATTGGCCAAGGAAATTATTAAAATACCCAGATGTCACATATTAAATATAAATAACCTATGACCTTGTGTGCAGAATGCAAACTCTTTGTCCTGCATGCATGCTAAACTTAGCTAGCATACTTTCAGTTCACAATTTTATGATTGAAAGAAAATTAGGGTATTGCTCTTATACCAAAATAATATCTTTCTCATGCATAACAAACATTCTGTACACTTAAAAAATGGATCTGCATGGTTAGCTGTGTGAGAAATAAACAACGTGGTATTTTGGTTTTGTATAGGCAGCCTGCAAATGTATTTTGTGAAAGTCTTTGAGGACAAGACATTATGTGTATAAAATGTATTCATAATAAATATTCAAATTGGAAAACAAGAAGTAACATTTAGGAATTTAGTTTACTGGGGATTCTTCATTACAAAAAGTATCCCTTGATGCGCTCGGGCTTTTTTCAGTAATGTAGCTGAAAAAGTACTAACATGGATGTTGCCAAAGAACATTATCTACTATTTGCAGTAATCAAACAGTTATCTTTCGCTATGCTTTACTCATCTACTTTGTGACATTTAGAGTGCATCACTTTAAAACAGGTCTAGAATGAACCAGAAAAGAGAGTCAGACCAGACACAAACAATCCTAAATATTCATAATTTGGGTCATAGGGTATTAATATTTGGTTTACTAAGTTATATTGGGCTAACTCCTAACCAAGTGCAGCCAGGCTGCAGCGTGTATGTGTGTGGGGTGGGTGTCAGCAAAATCACCTGCTGTAAGGCAGATATGAATTGTGTTGGCTGGAAACCCAAGACTCCACATTGTCATACATAGGATCATATCAGGGAGATGAAACATGTGCATGGTGGGGAACGGGTAGGTTTTTGGGACTGACAGCCCCGTTCTGGAGAGGGTCAAAGTACATTAAAGAAAAGAATACTCCTTTCTCCCCAAGATAATCAGGCATGAGCACTAATTTCAGCTTCTAGTGAATTCAGTTTGTAACCCCACCTAGAATGCACTGCAGTAATCTAGTCTAGAGGCTACAAAGACATGAATCATGATGTCAGAGGATACTTCTGAAAGAAAAGGCCACAATCTCCTAACAAAACACAAGTGAAAAAAGCTGTGTAGGTCACTTCTACTATTTGATAATTCATAAGCAACTGGAAGCCTAGCCAACTTTCCAAGTTTTAGACTTAAGTCACAGAAGTGGATTTACACCTTCAGAGAGGCTGCTATAACCTCAGCCAACTTCTCCACTTTCCTCTCCAACCCATGACCACCACATCAGTCTCCCTCAGGACTGAGCTTCTGCCAGCTCACTGTTGTGTGTGCCTCAGTCATACCCATTCTGAAAGGCTTTACAGCATGGGGTGGGATTTGAATGGGGGGATGATGAGAATTTGGACAGTGATATTGTTCTTCCATGTCACCCTTGACACTAGGAAGTTGTGAAGATAAGGGGGAGGAATGGGGAGAGGGTCTCTTAAGAAAGAAATGAGAGTTTAGAGTGGGGCTGGAGAACAAGGATGTAGAGGTTAGGTATATATGATTTTGAAGTAAATTAACCATTACACAGATTACTATAAATAAACTATACATTACATAAAAATGCATCTTAATACAGGCATGTGCATAGATTTTCTTCTAAGTATGTTGTAAATGCTATCATGTAGTTGAATAGAAGGCCACAGGCCTTGCCATGCCTATTTGTTTCAATTATCTTACTCAGTGCCATGCAATATCTTTTATTTTTTGTGAGTGCCACCTGCTGAAATTTACAGTGGATTTAAATAATGTAATGCCCAATTGTCTGCATGCAGCTCAAGCACAACTATCTGAAAACTGCACAAAAAGCTGTGGGAAGAAGGTTGTTTTGTGGTAATGATGAGAAAAACAGCGCTATGGAATGCAGATTTTTTAGTACACCACACTTATTAGAAATATATTCTGTGTCCTAGTTGATATCAAAGGGCATGGATCAAATAAATGCTTACTTGAGTTTAAAATATTACTTACAGCACAAAAAGTTTGCCTATACTTCTCTCCTGGGACATGCATAGTGACTAATCTACTGATACATTAGCTAGAACAGGAGGCTGCTATGGTTACTCCTATAATGTAATTTGACACAGCAATTATTTGGCTTCAAAGAAGATATTATCAAAGGCAGAAATTCCAAACTATCTGTTTGGAAAACTCCTCAAAATCCTGCAAAGTTCTAAATTTTGAATCAGAAAGCTCCCTGAAAAGAGCCAGTAGTTGTAGAAAACCGCATTACATGTAGTTTACTATAGCAAGAGTTCATTGTAGTCCTCTTTCATTCAAGAATGTATGTCTAGTTTTTGGCATCTTAGCTAATCCAATTACACATTCTTTTCCAGCTTGTATAGCTACATGACCTTGAAGTTAGAGGTAAAAGCAAGCTCCAGGCCAACTGAGACTGAGCTCATTGTAAAGGTTGATGCTTCCTTGGAGAGAGGAAGTTGGCTGCCCTGCAAGAGAATCAACCTTTTGATTAAGCATTGCATAAGCAGTAGCCCCTTGTTATGTTTTTAGGTGAAGAAACAGAGTTATGAAGCAGTCAATAGTGGGTGGGAAATTATGATAAAATCATCCTCCCAGATTGGATAAATAGCATAAAGCACTAGGACGGTAAGATAGCCATGAATGTATGGCTGTTCTAAACAAAGCTGCAAACAGTGCTGCTTTTGTACTGGCTTGTTTCAGTTTTGTACTATTTTCTTTGCATTTGCAAAATGTATATGTTGCTTTAAAAGTTAGGTAGCCCAGATAATATTACCTAATATATTTATATGCATCGCCTGATGGCTGTGTAGAGGTGTATGGTATAAATAATCCTTAGGATTTATATGGCACTTTTCATCTTCAAAGTGCTTTACTAGCATGAACTAATTCATTCCATCATCTCTGAAATACATAAATAATATATTACCTCAGTTTTTAAATGTGGTAACAATGGCAAATAGCTTAAAGACCAAATTTTCAAGTGTACACTAATTTGTGATGCAGAATTTGATGCTTATGGCCTGATTTTCAGATGTGCTGAGTGTCAGCAATTCTAATGGAAGTCAAAGGGAGCTGTAGCTGCTCACCAACTGTGAAAATCCAGGCCTAGAAGTCTCTAGGTAGGCAGCCAAAACTAGCAAATGCATATGAAAATATTGGCCTAAGAGGTCCTTGAAGGATTTGGGCCTTCTTGGCTATTAGTCCTTGACTCAGGCCAGAAAACTATACTTCTTTCTGAGGTGTCTTCCTGTTAAGGAGTGTCATCAGGGGCAGATGTAGCCTCCTAATTCAGTGGATGTACTGTATTAGTGGTGGGGCTCAGAAGGGGGATGGGAGATAAGAAAGGGCCCAGGTTATGGGATTGCTGCCCTCCCGTGGGACATGTGTGTGGCTGTGGGGATACTCCTGCCTCTTACTGAGCTCTGGTCCCATTGCTAGTGGGAGTGGTATCCCCAATCCCACATCTACCACCAGGTTCTTGGGTTGGTGGGTTGCCTTGGGTCTGGCATCATAATGCCAGCAGCAGTGGAATCTGGCCCAGCCTAGAGCCAGGGCATTGCTTTCTGCACTAGCAGGGCATGTCTACACTACACAATTAAGTTGACTTAAGTCGACATACAGCCACCCCAGTAATTAAAGTGATGTTTTGCATCCACAAAATGCTCCTTCTGTGGGCAGTGCACATATGAGGAATTGTAAGGTACTGACAACTGACGTCCCCCCATACCAGAGCTGACATCTCATGGTATCAGCCCCTGACAATGGGGCTCCAGCCATGAGCCCTCTATGAGGCTGACAGGTGATGTAAGTAAAGCAGTGTGTACATGGACACTGCGCCATCATAACTACATGAACCTAAGTGCTACACCTCTCATGGCCTTACATCGACTTAACTCTGTAGTGTAGACCAAGCCTCAGTGGTGGGCGCCAAACTTGAATGGCAAGTTGCAATGCCATCCACTGCCGGACCAAACCTGAGTGGTGCTGTAGGTTTCATTTATCTTAAACTTTGAGTAATTTAGCCACCCCTTCCCTGTACAAAACAAAAGCCCCATCCAGTCGTTGGTCCACAGAAAAGAATACTGCATCGTTATCTTTTATATAGTGTTACTGCAGGGAAAATACCATCTCTAGAGAGAGTTGGACTGTCACCTCTCATTCCAGCTAGGCTCTTGTATCAACCATCCTACACTAGTAGGTGCTTCAGGGAAATCATCTCCAGGTGTTGCTCCAGATTACTAAAATTTTCAAATGTACTTACCTGGTTCAGCACTTGAGAAAATCAGGAAACTCATTTAAACATCCAAATTTGAAAATTTTGGCCAATTTAATATTTATTTCAGATCATCTGCCTCTTTAAATTTCCAATGGTTAGTTTTTTGTCTTATTAAATTATTATTTTAATAAACACCACAAAATACAATTCAGACATTCTGAAACATATAATTACATTCCCATTTCCTCACATACTCTTCTCATTCAGAGAGTCAATACATCAAAGTAACTTTATTAAAAAAATAAAAAAGCTTGAAGGCTAATGTCTCTTCTAAACCATACACACACTGGACAACACCACACCTTACACTATGTATGTGAGTGAAACAGTTCTGCACTGAGCATTTGTCTTATGCAATGTTCTCATTCTCAAGAAGATAAGCCATAAAGAGCTTCCAGAATTTACTCAGACAAATCCCTTCTGCCCTGAATTTTATATATATATATAAAAAAAGTTTAATAGAATGCCATCTACCTCATCTGAGAATGCAGGGTCTTACACTAATTTAAATGTACAGTTTCCTTTTTCAGCTGTAGAGGCTAATTGTTTTTCCACTTTTTATTTCTATCAGAATGAGTAGAGATGGAGAGGATTAATATGGCTCCTTGCATAGGGGGACAGACCTGGAAGGGACCTCCTGGATCACTGAGTCCAGTCCCCTGCTACCATAGGCAACTGCATGATATTATTCCATCAGAAACTTATCAAGCACCATCTTAAAAGTTGCTAGCTTCCAGAACTCATATTGGAAGACAGTTCCAAAACCTCATGGTTAGAAATTGTCTACTAAGTTCCAATCTAAATTTATTCATGGACAGTTTATACCCATTTGTTCTTGTGCCAGCTTTGTCCTTTAGCTTAAATAGCTCTTCTCCTTCCCCCTTAGCCTTCACTTTGCTAAGCAAGCCAAGCTCCTTTAGTCTCTTCTTGGTAGATAGGTTTCCATTCCCCTGATCATCCAAGTAGCCCTTCTCTCAGTATACAGCCACCACAGTAATCAAAGCTGTATTTTCCATCCACACTATGCTCCTTCTGTTGGTGGCGTGCGTCTTCACCAGGAGCAGTGCCACCAACTTAACTGTATGGGGCATTATGGGGCTGACAGCTGAAGCTTTAGTGAGGAGGCATGGCCACCCTCAGAGATTGACAAGAAGGGGCTGCCTGCTGGGTGGATCCAGGAATGCCACACTTCGCCTGCTGGAAGCTGAGGGATGGCAGAGGAAGGGGAAGTATAAAAGGCCAGCCCTGCAACTCAATTGGGCTGGAGCTGTCAAGGGAGACAGATGCAACCTGAAGAAGACCCAGGCCATACTGAGGACTGGTGAATGTTCCCAGGGCTCCCAGCTGATGGAGCTGCCAAGGAGCTGCCACCTAAGGACTGGCCAGAGTTTCTAGAGCTGCTGGGGCTGCTGCTGGCCACCTACCCTGGGGAGATGGAGGACAACAACACTGTAAAGGTACCAAATCCAGGGGAGGTCAAAAGTAGCCCAGGGAAACTAGATGACAGTCTGGTTGAGAGTTGGCCTGATACAGCTCAGTGTGTTGTGGGTGGATCCCGACTGATCCAGTGGTGGACCACTCTGCTACTGTCAGTCCTTGGACTGGGATGCAGTGGAGTTGGGTGGGCCTGCATCCCTCCTGCCACCTCACCCTTGGGGTGGCAGCCTCCCCACACTAGGACAGGAGACCTGTATTAGTCTTGTGTCTGCTGAGTTCGGCCCCTGGGCTGTGTTGGTGCTCGCCCCTACCTGGGCCTCTGGGCTGTGTTGGTGCTCATTGAGGCCAGAGCCTCGAACTATTTGCTGCTCCACCCTGATTGAGGGCTGGAGTTCATATATTGCTTTACTGTTCTGCCTAGCCTGAGGCTCTGAATACTAGGAACAGCTAATTTGTCCTTTTTTAGATCACCTTCATAGGTGTGTGCTAGCAAGGAGGGTGGCCTCCCTCAGATTGACAGGGAGGGACAGCCACACATGCTTACAAACTTGAATTCTTCTTTCTTTAATATGGGTGACCAGAACTGTATTCTAGATGAGGTTTTATCACTGCCTTGTAAAATAGCATTAATGTTTCCCTTTCTCTACTGGAAATACTTTGCCCATATACCCTAACATCAAAGTTGCCGTTTTCTCAGATACATTACATTGGTGGGTCACAGACATCCTGTGATTGATTGACACACTCAGGTCTTTCTCCTCCTGACTTTTCCAGCTGATGAGCCCCAGTTCATAGCAGAAATTCTTGAGTCCCTAAGTGCATGACCTCACACTTCACTGTTACATTTCATCCCATTTCTGTTGTTTGTCTTCTAGGCTTCACAAGCTTCTTTCAAAAAATTTCTTGCTGGACTTTACAGGGAATGTCCCATTACACACAATTTCTTCCCTTCTTGCCTTTTACCACCTCTGTCCTGGCCACTTCTCAGGGACATCAAAAAGGAGAAAACCAACAAAAATGGGAGAGGCACTATCATGTGCCCATACAGACTTTTGTAAACAGCAACAAATAGGAAAAGACTGTACGCTGAAACTGATTTCGATGTTTTAACTTATCGCTAGAAAAGAAAAGGTTCTTGGCTCACCTTGTATCTTCAACTTCACTTATTTTTAACCAAATGATCACTGCATATACATATAATCTAATTCAGTAGACTTAGTATATTAATTAGGGCTGTTGATTAATCGCAGTTAACTCATGTGATTAACTCAAAAATTAATCGCAATTAATTGCAGTTTTAATCGCACTGTTAATAGAATATCAATTGAAATATAAGAAGTGTTTTGGATGTTTTCTACATTTTCATAAGTATTGTATTCTGTGTTGTAATTGAAATCAAAGCATATATTACACATATTTGCACTATAAAAATGATAAAAGAAATAGTATTTTCAATTCACCTCATACAAGTACATTGTGAACAAGAAGCGGGCAGCATTATTGCCTGCAAATATAAACAAACTTTTGTCTGAGCAACTGGCTGAATAAGAAGTAGGACTGAGTGGACTTGCAGGCGCTGAAATTTTACATTTTATTTTTGAATGCAGTTATTTTGTACATAATAGAAACATTTGTAAGTTTTATTATAAAGAGATTGCACTACAGTAATTAATTATATTAGGTGAATTGAAAAATACTGTTGTCTTTACAGTAGAATTACTTGTAATCAAAAATAAAGCGACCACTATACACTTTAGTCTGTGTTGTAATTGAAATAATATATTTGAAGATGTATCTGACACAGGTTAAACCATTAGTGGTATATACATTTTTGCCTATTAGTTAAACCAAGTCATGTTTCCTAACAGTGGTGTTTAAGTCCTATTAGCGTGGCTAGTGCTGTCTTCAATTCCTAACATAAACCTAAAATGCTTCAAAATGAAATTTCTATAGATTAGTCTGTTATTTCTAGCAGCCTTTATGTTTTATTATCCCATAGCACACTGTAGTGAGAGTCTTAGCTCAAAATGAGGGATAATTGGAAGATATTCAGATGTGGGGTTTCTTATACAGCAGATTCCAACCTTGTTAGGCTATACCACTATGGTCTCACTTCTGTTTAAGTCATGGGGACTGGTGTCTGATTTATAAAAACAATATAATTAACATAATTTCCTTTGTACTTCTAATTTTCACATGTATCTTGAAATGAGGCAAAGTTGTACATAACTAAGAGTATACTATTGTACAGATTCAATATTCTGAGATTTCTATCCTTTTCTCATCAAAGACCTTTTTTTCCTGATGATGCACGATGCACAGTAAATACTTTAAGTTACTCACAATTATTCAAGCCCTCTCTTTAAGAAGCCTGAAACTTCAGAGGATAGCGGTACCCAATAGTTACTCTCTAATTTAGTTTAATCAAAAATTAAATTTCATCTGCTTGTGCCAATTCATTTGTCTACTTCCATGTTAATCATTAATAAATACTATATATTTGAACACCACTAGACTATATATGAAAATGATCAAATACCCTATTTATTCTCTTTGACTGGCAAGATTAGTTGTTTGACACTTATTTCTCAGTTTAAAACGCTCAGGAGGACTTTGCCCCCTTACTCATCATAATTTATTGCTCTTAAACATATCTTATAGCCAGATCTTATCAAAAGGCTTTACAAGAAAACAAGTAAATGTTTGTCAAAACACTCACCTACTATATTTTCTCCTAACTACACCAACACTGTCAAGTTTTTCACCTTAAAGACAGATCACTGATTAATTCCAGTAGGTCGTTATCTTCCTGTTGTACCAGTTTACTTGCATGTCAATTAGTTTCACTGAAAATGAGGTGAAATTCTTCAGTGGTCTGTAATAAATACAATTAAAGTTAAGGATGGTGTTTTAATTTCACCTTTGAAGTGAAAAATCAGCATTAGCCTTTCCATAGTTTAATGATTAGTAAAACCAGAGGGAAAGAAACATTTTTAGCAAAAGAAAAAACTATAATTTTAAAAAGCTCATTTAATCAAATGAGCTTTAATAAAAGTAACTACTTTAATTGCCTTTTATTTAGGGAAAAATTTGGTCTCTTTCATTGTTGTTTGCAGTGTTGTAGCCATATTGGTCCAGGATACTACAGACAGGTGCAGGTGGTGGTACTGTTGATTGGACCGGTCTCGGGGGGTAAGAGAGACAAGGTTCGCAACTAGACAGAGCTCGGTGCAGTTGGGAAGCTTCTCTCTCACCAACCGAAGTAGGTCTAATAAAAGATGTTACCTCACTTATCTTCTCTCCCATATCCTGGGACCTGCAAACCTACCACACTCCTCGCAGAACAGTTAAGGGGGGTGAGGAGCGATGAGGCGAGGCTCCCAGCTGTGCTGGGGGATGGGCATTCTTTGGTATTTCCACTTGTCTGCTTCCCCACCCTATTTTGACTCCCCCGAGGGCTGCGGTCAAACTCTGCTGCTCCAGGGGGCGGATCCTCTCCTGCATCAGGGGGCGGCGCCCCGCACAGCTCCCTGTAACGCCCCCCCCCCGTGTCTCGGAGGAGCCTGGGCCTCCACATATGTCGCCCAGTGGCCTGCAGGCAGAAGGTTCGCGCTGTGTCACGTGGCCTGCCCTGACGCGTCTCCTTCCCCTCCCCCAACCAAGTCACGAGGAGAGCGTCCGTTGGGGCTACGTCAGGAGCCAAACACGGCGTCCGTGAGACCGAGTGTGGGAAACGGTAGCGGGCGAGGGGGTGGAGCTAGGGCGTGTGCAGAAGCTGCCAGTACCAAAGCATCAGGGAGGGGGGGGCGTGGTCAGCGCACAAGGGAAGAGGAGGGAGAAAGACGGGACGATTCGGCGAAGTGTCCCCGCGCCTGAGGGGCAGTCAGAGCGCGAGGGGTGATCGGTGCGGGAGGGACCAGCAAGGGTCGCGCTAGCGCGTGTGCCCCGGTGAGAGGGCGGCGGGGGGCGGGGCCTACCTCTGTCCGTAGTGATTGCCCACCCCCTGAGTGACAGACGGAGTCCGAGTGAGGGAGCAGGGTCGGCAGCTGGCGCGGCCGGTGCTCGCTCTCCCCACACGCGACCCAGTGCTATGAGGCGGCCCTGAGAGTCGCGGCGGGGAGCCCAGCCCAGCAGGAGCCCGGCGCGGCCCGGGGGGACTGGGTCTCGCTTCACACCCCCGGCCAAACCGATGACTACGGCAAACTGCGGCGCCACTGACGAGTTCGACTTCAGGCTGATCTTCGGGGAGGACGGGCAGCCGAGCCCGGGGCCGCCGTTGGGGCCTGCAGGTGCGTCTCTGCGGCTGCGGTCGTCTCCCCGCGGTGCGAGGAGGGGCGCTGGTTCCCGCTTTCCGAGGGGCCGGGCCGGGCCGGGCTGGGGGGAGCTGCCCAGCACTCGGGTGGGGAACGCTCCTCCCCATGGCGCAGAGGCCCCGTCGGGATCCTCCAGCCCTGCTAGTGGTTCGGGGTGAGCCCTGGTGGGGCAGGAGTGACGAGACTCTGCACCCTCCCCCTCCAGTGCGCCCTGCTTAGGGCGCTGCTCAGCCGGTTTCCCCCGAGCTCAGGGGCTCTAGTGGCAGCGACACTCGCGCACCAGCCAGCCTCCATTCGGGCAGTATCGCCTCCCTGCCCCTGCCTCGGAAGCCAGGCTGCAGAGGCATAACGCGGGGATGGCCCAGTCACCACCGCACAGCGACCTCAGAGGTCTCCCTAATAATCCACGAAGCGCTGGAGACCCCTGCCTGCAGCGTGCTCGCACTTGGGCCATTCAGGGACTATCTGCGTTTTTCCCTCATGCCTTGTAAAAAAAAAAACTGGCCTAGAATAACTTGGAATGGAGGGAGTCTCTGTACGTGCCTTGAACCTCACTGTGTTGTTTAGGAAGTAGTGTAGGATGGGCTTCTCCCGCCCCCAGCGTCTAACTTCCCAAGTGAGAAACTGAGTTAAGTTGAAGAGCAGGGATGTGCAGTCTTTTCCTTGTAGGAGCTTGCATCAGGAAGCAACACAATTCAAAGAAATTATGGTCTAGCTATATATTTATGGGTACCACTGAACAGCATTCTATCCCACCACACAGTGTTTTGGGATTAGTACAGGCTTTCTTTAGTTTCTTTATGCCATTTTTTTTTAATGGTACCAGATTTCAGTTTCACTAACAAACTGGTCCTCGTAGATTAGAAGCCAAGTAATATTGGTAGGTAGTAAGGTATGAAGTGGGAAATGTATTTTGGTGTTGCAATGTAAAAACTATAATACACGTAGTGCAACAAATTTAAAAACGTCACTTGCTACTAATAGTTCTGGGTTTATTTTCTCCATACAGCTTTTACATATCTCCTGTTGAGTGATCAGGGTTTTTTCACTTTCAAAGATATCACTTAGATGAGAACCATTTGTTTCTTGTTAGATGTGCTTGCATCACTCTAATGCTTTTTTTTTTTAACTCTGTTTTGTTTCAGCAAGTACTCTAGATATTTTTACCTCTAAAACCCAGAACCCCATACTTATAGGAAAATACCAGAAATTAAAAATAACTCATAAGTATGGTGTAGGAATGTACCGCATATTAGGACTCATTTGCACAACTACATGCAAGTTGGGAATCACTGTGAAAATACAGTTCTCTGACCTAATTGTGTTAGGTATTGTGGAGAGGCCCAAATTGTGTTAACTGAGTTAATACATTGGCCTGTTGTTTAGCCTGGTTTCAAGACACTGCTGAAATATGGTTATGTCTAGTCTACTAAATAGTGCAGCCATGTCCTGACTCTGTTCTCTCACTTGGCTGCATGTGTAGTAGAGACACCTTTACAGTATCAGGATAAGTTGATAAAAATTTTAATTGTATTTTAATATGTATTTAACCATATATATTTAAAGTTGTATGATATTAAACACTTGCCTAACTTTCAGTAAATTAGGAAGTCCGGCACTAAGACCAAATGCATGACACCCTTAAAAAAGCACTTTTTACTAAGTCACATTGCCGCCTATGTAGAGCATTTCAGATGGAAAAAAATTTTATTATCACAAGACTACTGCTGTTCCAGGGTCCCTGGCTTTTGTTAGTCAAATAGCATGCATGTTATGGTGCTATATAAATAGTGTGCATATAACTCAAATGGAAAACAAAGGAAAAATTATAGCAATTGTGAATAGGATACAGATCAGCGTTTATCTAGTGAGAATAAAAACATTAAAATTGAAATGTTCTACATAGTGACAACTGAGAATAAAGCATGTCTCAGATTAATATAGAACAAAAGCCGAACTGGTCAAAAATTCAATAGAAATTTGGTAGAGGTATTAGTAATTTAATGACACAACTTAGTGAAAGTACTGGATCAACCATTTTACTGTTGCGTTACAAGAATGTTTGTTAGCAAAAAGAGAATTAACTGAAAACATTTATTAGGCAGTCCTGTAAACTAGATATTTGTCTATTCATCACATGAACCAATTCATATGGAAGAACTTAGGGCAATGGCTGAATAGATTTGCGTATCCATTAAGGTTATCAGGACTGGTATGCCCAGGAGCAACCTGGGATCCATGTTCCTTCTGATTTTCCCCACATGTGCAGAATGAATTTTATGTGCACCCATATGGAGGTGATGTGTGAAACACTACCTCCACATGGGTGCACATAACAAAATTCATGTGTTGGGGTTGGGGCTGAGGGGTTCAGAGTTTGGAAGGGGGCTCAGGGTTGCGGTGCAGGGGTGTGAGGGCTCTGGCTGGGGTGTGGGCTCTGTTGGGGGCTCAGGGCTGAGGCAGAGGGTTGGAGTGCGGGGCTGGGGATGAGGGGCTCAGGGCTGAGGCAGAGGGTTGGTCTGGGGGTAGGGGCTCAGGGCTGGCACAGAGAGTAGGGATGTGTGGGAGGGTGAGGGCTTTGGCTGGGAGTGTGGGCCCTGGGGTCGGGCCAATGATGAGAGGTTTGGGGTGCAGGAGGGTGCTCCTGGGCTATGGCAGAGAGAGAGGGGTCCCTGCTCTCCTTCCCTGCAGCAGCAGCTCCAGTCCTGAGGCACAGGATAGGCTCCCTTCCCCTGGCCACAGCAGGTCCGGGGCTGAGTTGGGGTAGGGGTGCCCCTCTCCTGGCTGTGGCAGGTTGGGGGTCAGGCCAGATTGGGGCTGGGAGAGGGGTGCCTCTCCCCTGGCTGCAGCAGGCCCTGGCCAGGCGGGTTCCCGAGCCCTGCACGGTGCTAAATAGGCTGCTGCATGACCACACAGCTTATAGAGAACTTGACTTGGGACTCCTAAGTACATAGTCATGGTACAGAGGGGTTGGGACAGGTTCCTGCTTCTAAATACTATTATGCAAGAACTGCCAATCCTCTGCAATTAATTTATTCTGTTTGAGTGTATTCTGGTAATTGGAGGCAAACTTTATAAATGCTTTATGTCTCGATTTTTGGTGTGGTCAGCTGTGCAATAGGATATATTATGTCCTGTCAGTTTGCTATTTTATGCAGTGAGGTAGATCTAAATCAAGGCAATTTAAATAATTATTTAAATCACTAAATGGAATGTCTTGATGTAAATAATCAGTTTTAATCAACTGAAATACAAATGGGAAAGTTATCTTGCTAAAGCAAGATGCATTCTCGTACAGCCGTTAAAGCATGTTGATTTACAACTAAATAGAGCCTTTACGTTATCTTTGGTACCTATGTTTGCTATCTGGGAGAGTGCACTATAACTATATTCCAGGGGTCGGCAACCTTTCACAAGTGCTGTGCTGAGTCTTCAATTTATTCATTCTAATTTAAGGTTCTGCGTGCCAGTCATACATTTTAACGTTTTTAGAAGGTCTCTTTCTGTAAAGTCTCTAATATATAACTAAACTATTGTACGTAAAGTAAATAAGATTTTTAAAATGTTTAAGAAGCTTCATTCAAAATTAAATTAAAATGCAGAGACCCCCAGACCGGTGGCCAGGAACCAAGCAGTGTGAGTGCCACTGAAAATCAGCTTGCGTGATACCTTTGGCACTTGTGCCATAGGTTGCCTACCCTTGCTATATACATTTATTTAAGCAATTATATAGCTTTTCAGATCCTTTTAATTATACGTTTTAGTATGTTAGAAAATGGTGAAAGATATATTGCTACTTATTAGATAATTATCTTTTTGCTCATGATTTGTCAGGCTGCATTAGAATAACGAGTTTAATTAAACACAGTCAACAGTGTATAAATTTTATTTTTATTAAACAAAACAAGACCTTAATACAGTACATAACATATTATGCCATATTATGAAGCCTAACCTCAAAAGTTAGTCTAATAAAAGATAATACCTCACCCATGTTGTCTATCTTCTGTTGGTGTGAGAGACAGAGGCACACAGAGCTCTTCTTCAAGTCTGGGAAAAGTACTCAGAGTGTCACAGCAAAATTCAAGGTGGAAGAGATTGTTTAGCATAAGTAATTAGCTCATATTGTAGGATTAATTCTCCACAAGAGGATGATTGCTGACATTTATATAGCATTCTATAACTGTGCCTCTATTTTACTTCATTGTGGAATATTTCCACAAATCCATACTGCTTAAAAACAGTCATGACATCTTTAAAGTACATTTATCATGTGTGCATATTTTCCATTAATATCAAAGTTAGCACACATTTAAAAATGAGTCTCTAACGTTGCTGTTTGTCTTGATCCTACTGAAAGGAATCCTCTGTAAACTGTCCACAGAGACAGTATTTGATGACATTCATTCTAATTCAAGGTAGAATTAGATGGTTTTCCCCCTGAAAAAACAGCCTTTAACTCAGTTTTTGATAAGAGGTTCATTAATTTAGCATATTTATTTTTTATTTAAATGTTATAACCTCTTATAACAAGCTTAGGCCTTAACATATTTGTATTAGATTCAGATTTCATTTTAAACACATTTATTTTTAAAAAGTAAAATGTACTGTAATTTAAATCAAAATCTGATTTTTAAATAAATCAGTTTAAAAATATCAGTTTAAAAAAATCTACCCTGGTTTTATACACTGTAAAAATGTACATGACATATGACAGTGGGAAAAAGCTATAACTATTGTATTAGAAACATAATTTTTCATTTAAGTATTTCAGAAGCTGAAACTTAACTGTAAATCTTTCCCAATCCATGGGAAGCTTTTAGGATTGTTTAAACTCTTACCTTGTGCTGTGCTCCTCCTTAAAGGAAATATTGGATGGATGGTGGGAGAAAACTTCTAGGCATGTGGGAGAAATGCCCAACATTACCATTTTTTGGTAATAACATAGAAGATAAGTCTAAACTGACACTTCTAACTTTAAAATCACTTTTCCAATTATCTAGTCAAGAATACTGTTGTGGTATGGACTGACTGTACATTTTAGAACTATGAATATACAAACTGACTCAAAGAACTAAAAAGCCATCTACTTCTTCAGTGTATTTAATTTATTACATTTTTTAAGAAGACTTCTATCCAAGGGAGGTCAATTGAAGACTTTGAGCACACTGACACACGTTTCAAAGAAGAGGCATTTGAAAACCAAAATCGGTCATAACAGCATTTTTTTCTTTCTCTCTTTTCTCTCTTCCTGTCATGTCATTAGTCCACAGTAGGTCATTGAAATTCGTGTGTAATGCTTAATTTTGTGCTGGATTGCAGGAATGGTGACCAACTTGACTAGCGTAGTTGTGCTTGTACTGGTTAATCTGAACAATAGTAATTGCTGTTAGGGTGGTCTATATGAAAGATTGTTTAGCAGTATCCACCAATCTAAAGTCTAATACTGCAACCTTTTAGTACTGGAACTTAGTTCCATTAAAGTCAAAGGGATTTCCCATATTAATAAACTAGTCAGGTGAGTAGGAGGGTTGTGAGAGAGTTCCAAATTCTGGGTGCTTCCTCTGTCCACTCTCCTTGGCATAATGTAGTAATCTTGTTCTAGCCATAGTGAAGACAGAAATATTCTTCATTTTTGGAATGTGTAAAAACCAAAACACATACCTGGACTTCTAGCTAATAAAGGTTTTAGTTTCTCTTTGACTTGCAGCACTATTGATCAGTATTGTTCTATTATAAAATTTTAGGCTGACCTCAAAATACACCTCTCCCCCAATATAACACTGTCCTCAGAAGCCAGAAAATCTTACTGCATTATAGGTGAAACTTATATTGAACTTGCTTTTATCTGCCAGATTGTGCAACCCCGCCCCCCTGGAGCACTGCTTTACCGTGTTATATCTGAATTTGTGTTATATCGGGTGGCGTTATATCGGGGTAGAGGTGTATATTAAGACACAGAATTTTATGAAACTTAAACAGTTTGATAGCGGCAGCTATTTATGATTTCTTTAAGAGTTGCATATAGCAACTCTTAACTTTAGACTAGTATTGGAATTGTAACATTAACGCTCCCTCACAATCCAATAGATTTTCATTTGTATATTTAGTTCTGCCAAATGTTACTTAGACTTCCTCGAAAGTACAAATTACAAATTTGAGAGACTAATGTTTTTAAAACTAAACAGGGTGATACCAAATTTGTGTTTTTTCTTAGGAAAGATTAAGCTTGACTGTTCAAACTTTTTATGTAATATTTGACACTTCACAATGTTGGCTGTTGAATAATGTAAATGAGGCTCTGCATGTCAATATTTATATTTATATTTTACAAATAAAATCAATATACATTTAAGCAAGACAGTGACAGTGTATGGTATGTACATAACGTGGTATGCCTCTTCTGTCTGAGTTGGACAACGAGAGAGCCTATATATAAAGTGTTAATTAGTTTATAAATACGTGTATTTTTGTCTTCCCTACAAAGAACCCAGTCCTGCAAATTGCTGATGGCCTTCAGTTCTCATTGTAGTCAGTGGGAATTGAGTGCATGCAGCACTTCCTGGAAGGTGCTCAGTGTCTTGCAGGGTCAGACCTGTAATAACCAGACTTGTTGCTAATTGGATATATTGTTTGTATGTAGTGTGGAGGTGAACCTAACTTAAAAAAATGTTTGTGCAGCTTGTGACTTTTAATGTTTTGCAAATCAAGTCTTCCATTCGTCTGTCAGCCACTCATAAGCAATTTGCTATTGATGGTACAGCTAAAAATATTGTCTGATGCACTGCTGTGATACTTTGGGATCTCACAGAAATTTGATAGGTACAGTATTTTAACTTCCATCATGTTTTTCAGGATAGTAGCATAGTGCAATCTACTGATTATGGGTTGACATCTGCAAGGTGGGGGGGGGGATCACAAACTCTTTATTACAGTTTTTATCTCCATCTTTGCTACAATCATAGTAAAGATTAGATAATCTTAGTTTAACTTTTGTCAAAATGAGTGCCTTTGAAAATGTCTTTGCACAAGTTTACTCTCAAGATTACTGTTTTGTAGTCGGTATGGTATTTGCAAAAACACTAATGTGTTATAGTTAGACGTTAATGCATTTTAAATAGACAAAGCTTACAGATTTCTTGTGATTTACGCACACAATTTAGTAATCTAAAACAAAAGAATAGTATTGTAACTAATAAATTGCTTGCTACTCCCACCATTGTTCATCCTTTTTAAAAAGAAAACTTTCAATCTAATTACGTTTAAATTAGTCTTGGTCTTTTAGACTCCAGTCCAGCAGTAGGGTTAGTGCAGTTCACCTCTTAGATGCAGCAGAGCCTTATGCTGAACAGGGATCTCAGTTAATTGAAAACCTCTACTTTTTTAATTATTATTCAGACTTGATACTCTAAGTTTGCTAATTAAGAGTTGTGGGAGTTTCTGGTTTGTTTTTGTTTTTCCCCTGGTTAGGTCTCTGTACTAGGGAGTGTGGGCTAATGACTCATTTTCTAGTTAGAAGCAGAAACTTACTGTCCTTTAAAGAAGCCTTTATTTTTACAAATATTTACATGGTGACTGCCACAATGACATCTGGCTGCATTTTTATAGGTTTGAATGATATCAGTTCTTAAGTACCAGTGGAATATTTAGATTGTTGAATGCCTGTCTTATACATTTATGTCCCTAAATGCTTCTGATGAGGTGATAAGCATCTAAATTCCTTCTAAATCAGGGATAGGCAACCTATGGCATGGGTGCCGAAGGTGGCACGCAAGCTGATTTTCAGTGGCACTCTCACTGCCCGGGTCCTGTCCACCAGTCCGGGGGGGCTCTGCATTTTAATTTAATTTTAAATGAAGCTTCTTAAATATTTTAAAAGCCTTATTTACTTTACATACAACAGTAGGTTAGTTATATATTATAGACTGGTCGAAAGAGACCTTTTAACGTTTTTAGAATGTATTACTGGCACATGAAACCTTAATTTAGAGTGAATAAATTTAAGACTCAGCACACCACTTCTGAAAGGTTGCCGACCCCTTTATAGAGGGCTTGCAGCCTGCCTACTAAAAGCAAAATAAACCCCAACAAACGATAATTTTGCAGATGCCAGGGTGTAGCTGTTGCGCACAAGCAAATGCTGGAGTTAAGTGTGTGTATAAACAAAGGTGGCACAAAGCTCATGTTTGCAATCTGTTGACTCTTGTGTGCTACCTAAGTATAGGGCATGCCCCCTGTGCTTAATTAAATCAGCTTTTTGAAGCAGACACTTGCCACATTTTTCCTAAGCACTCTGCACACTTGTGGCACTGTACAGGTTAGTAATAAATCATTCTCACTATTTTTAGTCCCACCGCAAATTGATTCAGACCTAGGTAAGTGTGAGGGGGAGGGATCTGATTCTCAGCCAAAACATAACACAACTTTTGGTTAACATATTTGAAATTTTCTTAACATTTTTGCACTCTAATTATTTTATCCATCTCTTATTCTCTGTAGAGATGTTTTTCTCACCTTTTTCTTTTTTTCCCCATTCCTGTTCTCTCTAGGACTGTTGTCTTTTTCGTCCATCATCCATTTCTTAATTGCTGCTGTTAGCTTTTAGCTGTGCTGTTGCTGCTTTGCTCCACTGTGCCTTGATTTTTTTTAACCAGAGTTGCTCTAACAATTTAACAAAACTGGATGGAGCTGAGTGCTAGTAGCATATAGTGAAAACTTGTTTGTCTGCTGACATTGCAAGCATGTGATGAGAAAGTAATATGTTCTGAAAGAGCACTCTCTGCCCTTCCTTCCCTAAAACAGCTGAAGAGAGACCAATCATGGTCTGTGTTTATAGTGTTTGCTGAGAGGAGGTGGGGAACAGAACAGCTGTACATTTTTAATATATATATATATATATATATATATATATATATATATATATATATATATATATATATATATATATATATATATATATATATATATATATATATATATATATATGACTGAAAACATTGTGGATCTGTGGCAAAAACCTTGCCACTTCAGACTGTACTACAGTGGTATTGATTGAGGACTAGTTGGTCTGAGGGAGAGCAGAAATGAAATGTGTGCTAGGGTACCTTGTTATCCACTATCCTTTATTGGTAACTGGCTAACAGTACAACATTTTTATCCAAAATATTTCAGGAAAATCCAGAAGATTGAATTACCGAGGAAAGCTGACAGATTTTCGCACTTGTGAACTGGTCCTTTTTTGTTGTTGTTGTTCAGATCTCAGTGTTTATAAATTGAGGGCTTCTTTTGGGTATGGCTACACTTGCAGCTGTACAGCGCTGGGAGTTACAGCTGTCTTCGTACAGCTGTGTAGGGAAAGCGCTGCAGTGTGGCCACATTTGCAGCATTTGCAGCACGTTTGGGAGTGGTGCATTATGGGCAGCTATCCCACAGAGCAGCTCGTCCCATTTTGACACCGTGGGTTGTGGGAAGGGTACGGAAGGGTGCGAGTTATTCCACTTCCTGTCCCAACGCCCTGTAATGCATCGCTTCACATCCCAGCGGTCACTGTTTTTCCATCCACGTTTGGCGCTATTGTGACTCTCCCAACGGTTTCTATGCAGCGCGATTTCTGTGGGAAATGGAGCCTGAGCTGCTGAGGAGGATGCTGGTGAGTCTCGCCAGCACATCATGCATGGCAGTGGAGCTATTCCTTCAGCTCCAAAGTGACAGTGAGGAGTCAGACGATGATATCGAGTCCCCTGACGCATATGACACTAAATTGCTTGTGACATTCACGGAAATGCTTAGCACTGTGGAATGCCGCTTTTGGGCTTGGGAAACAAGCACTGAGTGGTGGGATCACATCGTCATGGAAGTCTGGGATGACGAGCAGTGGCTGCAGAACTTTCGGATGACAAAAGCCACTTTCATAGGTCTGTGTGCTGAGCTCGCCCCCACCCTGCGGCGCAAGGACACGAGATTGAGAGCTGCCCTGCCGGTGGAGAAGCAGGTGGCTGTTGCAATCTGGAAGCTGGCAACTCCAGACAGCTACTGATCGGTCGCGAACCAGTTTGGAGTGGGAAAGTCGACCATTGGAATCGTGTTAATGCAAGTTTGCAAGGCCATTAATCGCATCCTGCTGAGAAGAACCGTGACTCTGGGGAACGTGCAGGACATTGTGGATGGCTTTGCACAAATGGGTTTCCCTAACTGTGGAAGGGCGATAGATGGGATGCATATTCCTGTTCTGGCACCAGCCCACCTAGCATCTGAGTACATTAGTCGGAAGGGGTATTTCTCTATGGTTCTCCAGGCGCTTGTGGATCACCGTGGGCGTTTCATTGGCATTAACCCAGGCTGGCCTGGAAAGGTGCATGATGCACGCATCTTTAGGAACACTGGCCTATTCAGGAAGCTGCAGGCAGGGACTTTTTTCCCAGACCGGAAGATCACAGTAGGGGATGTTGAAATGCTCATTGTGATCCTTGGGGACCCCGCTTACCCGTTAATGCCTTGGCTCATGAAACTGTATACAGGGAAGCTTGACAGGAGCAAGAACCTGTTCAACTACAGGCTGAGCCGATGCCGAATGACTGTGGAGTGTGCTTTTGGCCGTTTAAAAGGGCGCTGGAGATGTCTGTATGGGAAGCTAGACTTGGGGGAAAGCAACATCCCTGCGATTATATCCGCGTGCTGTACCCTCCATAATATTTGTGAAGGGAAGGGTGAAACATTCAGTCAGGCATGGACCTCTGAGGTTCAACGCCTGGAGACTGAATTTGCACAGCCAGAGAGCAGGGCTACTAGAGAGTCCCAGCACAGAACTACAAGGATTTAGGGATGCCTTGAGGGAAGAATTTGAGGCTGAAAACCAACAGTAATGTTTGGTGCCTTGCACAGGAGTGAAGTGCAGTGGTTACAATATTAGTAGGAATCTGTTTTTCCTAAAATGATTTGCAGTGCCTGTTTCTTTCCTGGGCTAAGGTATCTTTCACTTTCTGCAATAATAAAGACTGTTTTCAAAGCCAAGAATTCATTTATTGAAAAGAAAACAACTTTCTTGACAGACACACAGCATTTTGGGAACCTAAAAGGGCAGGAGGGTGGGGTGGTGAACTGTACAGTCACAGGTTTGAATATGTCCTGTCTGGAGTACTGTGCAATGACTGCTGCACTTCAGGATGCCTATACTGCATGGTGATGAGGGTTGAGTGCAGAGGGTGATGGTCGTAGTTCTCAGGGCTTGTTGATGAATGTACAGGTGTTGGGGACAGCTGGTGGTGGTAAGAACCTGGATGCTGGAGAAGAGGGTTTGGAGCTGACCTTGGGGCACAAGGGAAAGAGCTTTGGGACGGGAGGGGGCTGGCACAGTAGTACTCTGCCTGCATGGCTACGAGTGACTGGATAGAGTCCGCTTGGCGCGCCAGGATGTTTATCAACTACTTTTTGCTTCTATTCTTAGCTGCTGCGTTTCTCTGGCGGATCCTGCTTTTGCTTTCCCTTTCCCTCCAGTCCTGCAGTTTTTTCCTCCAGTCCTGCAGTTTTTTACTTTCTCTGGCAGAGTGATCCATAACTGCCTTCAGCATGTCTTCTTTGCTTTTTTGCGGCTTCTTCCTGAGGTTTTCTAGCCTCTGAGCAGTCGATGATATGGGCAGTTGAGTAGTCAAGGACACTTTTCGAAAGGCAAAAATGACAACAATTAACAGAGGTAGCATTGTTTATAATCTCACCCAGACAGTTATTCCCACACAATGAAGGAGTTTACAATCTTCACTTTAGCATACTTTTCCCCTACCAAACAGAGCGCACATAACCCACAGGAGCCACGAAATGGCGAGTAAGGGGGACTGATTGCTTCAGGGATGTGCAGGGGTTTCTGTGCATTGGGGAAAGCAAACTGCTGCAGGGGGCATCTACGCTGAACAGTCTCCCAACATTTTCCACAGGAGTTAATCATGGAAGATATCTCGCTGCTGTGGGTCACCTGGGAAGAGCGGGAGGGTCTTCTACAGCAATGCGGATTCCGCCCTGGCTCCTATGCAGCTTGCCTGTGTGCAGCAATGGTCCCCCCCACCCCTCGCGGCACAGTGGCGCTGACACGTTAGCCTGACTGGGACAAGGACCACAGTAGCTCTCCCTATAAACTTGTGCAGGCTCATTGCCCACGCTCTGGCTGAAACTTTTGAAGAGATTACCGAGGCCGATTACCGCGACGTGATAAACCACATCAATGGGCTATTCCACATTTAGGCATGCATGCATGCAGCCCTAACCCCCCCACCCCTCCCAAAACATTTCCATCCTGAAAATAAAAGCTGCTTACCGGTAACCCGCTCCTCTGCTTGTCCTTCACCAAGTATCAGCTGCTGCAACTGGCTACCTTCCTCCTGGCTTGAGAAGAGCTCCTGGCTGCATGCCTCCTGGGACTCCGGGGTGTTTCCCCCCACCCCAGTATCCTCACTCTTGGTTTCCTCCTCTCCTCCCCTACCCTTCCCCGCCGCTCTGAAGTGTCCACCGTGGTCGTCGGATTGGCAGTGGGGTCACCCCCAAGTATCGCTTCCAGCTCCTTGTAAAAATGGCAGGTCATGGGGGCAGCGGCGGTTTCCCTCGTGGGCTTTGCAGTAGGCACTCTGCAGCTTTTTCACTTTAACCCTGCACTGCACCGCGTCCTGGTCATGGCCCCTTTCCAGCATGGCCCTTGATATCTGCCCATAGGTATCGTAATTCCTACGGCTGGAGCGCAGCTGTGACTGCAGAGCTTCCTCCTCAAACACTGATGCGGTCCAGCAACTCGCCATTGCTCCATGCTGGGGCTTGTTTGGCCCGTGGAGGCATGGTCACCCCGAAAGATTCATTGATTGCACTCCACACCTGGCTGAGCAAACAGGAAGGGGATTTTTAAAATTCCCGGGGCATTTAAAGGGCGGGTCACCTAAGGCCAGGGCAGTAGAGTGCGAACTGATGAGCAGAGCGGCTGAACAGGCATTCTGGGATACCTCTGAATACCTCTGGAGGCCAATTACAGCGCTTTTGGTGGCCACACTGGCGGAGCAGCGCTGCATCACCAGCGCTGCAATCGTTATATCCCAGGCAGAGCAGGGGTACAGCCAGCGCTGCAGCCAGGGAGATGCAGCGTTGTATGTGCCTTGCAAGTGTGGACGGTGAGTAAGTTGCAGCGCTATAAAGCCACCAGCAGTGCTGCCACTCTCCAGTATAGCCAAGCCCTTTGTGTGTGTGGGTGATATGTAGAAGATTCATTTCTGCTCTTCAGAAGTCCTCACTTGAGGATAGCTCTCTCAAAGACTCTGCACTTAAAGCTTGTGTGGATTCCTTATAGGTAATGTGGATTCAGCTTTGAACCTTGTATTCCTTTCCTTTTTTTGTGTTCTCTGCCGCTACATGGTAGTTACAAGCCAAGATTTAGATTATACTAAAGGAGCGGATGGGCAGATTAGCAGTGTTGCTTTTAAAGAAATGAGTTGTATGAGTAGATGTAAGCAGTCAAACTGCTGTTTGTTAATGTAAATAAGGGAGATGTTATCTAAAGCTGCTCTTGTGGGTCAAGGGAGTATAGACAGAGGAGACCTGGCAGTAAGCCCAGTCTCTAAAACAGCATCCAAGTCATTGCATTTGCCTAAGCATGCCATATGAAGTTCAAATGACAGTGGAATTTAAGATGAGTGAAATGATCAGTAAAGCTTAGTAAAATCACAAGCAGGAACAAGCTTTTAACACGCCAGCACTTTATTCCAACTTGAACACATCTGTTCATATGTACTATATACTATTCTTATGCAATATTGTATTGTGGCACTTTTCTCAGCAGTTGAACTTTCCAAAGTTACTTGACCAGGGTCTGACTAAATTTGGAAAACTGCAGAGAACTGCGAGTAGATTTGCAGGCTGTGTTATTGGCTGTACATTTCATTAACTGAAAACAGAACAGCTGGAATGTAATCATGTACAAGGTTGATTCCATTAAGTATCTCAGTGGCACTGCTTGAAAAGTAACCCCAAATTGAACAGATTTCAAAGCCTGCTGCCCAAAATTGCTTTTGTGTCCAAGACTGTGTATGTAAGAGAACAGAATATCCACAATTTTAATGTTTTTGCGCATCAGTATGTGAGGCAAACACATTTTTGATTTTCGCTAAATATATTGAGCTTGTTTCCTATTAGTAAAAATTCAGTATTGATGCTTATATTGGTTTGAGAATTTAATTTAAATATCATTCTGGAAACATTTGTTACCTGGTGAGAAGAAATCGTCTAAAACAAATTAAATTCAAGGTAAACTTGTATACCATTTCTTAATTTTTTTGTGGATCACGTTAAAAGATGTTGTTCTTATGTGGTTCTGATTTTTAGCACCCCCTGCCCCTCAAAAGTTCAGTATGGTGTCATACTGCAAGCCTTCACATTTTAACTGATGAATATGTAACTCATGGCTTTGTAAAAGATAAAAAATCAGGACAATATTTCATTTCCCTGTGTGGAAAAATAGCCCATGGACTGATTGGATGTTATTGGTTACTGTTAATATGGTGGTATTGTGTGTGTGATGTACAAGCTCACAAAACATACATAAACTCACTCTGAGCTTTAGATGATGATAATAACCTGGATCTTAGGAAAATACTGTACTTGAGGATAGTGGGATGTAACACACTTACTCAAACTTTGGTAATATATGCTTTGACCAGAATCCTTATCTTTCATTAGATGCCTACCTTTCTCTTTAAGAATTGTTGTAGAATAACGTTGATATATAACTTTGATATGAAATCACTTACATTCTTTGACTTGTTAGGGAGAAAATTGAACGGCTATGTGGATAATAAAAATGTCCGAGCGTAAATTATTGTTGCTTCTTTAGAAAGCTAGAAGGGGAGCACTTTTTTTTCTAGTACAAAAAAATGGTGTGGTACTTCAGAAGCTATTTTTTTGAATGAGATAACAGGTAGTTGATGTGCATATTTTGTATAGCATTTGCATTTTGAATTCTCTTGTGGTATAAAGGTACTAAAGACAGTAATTGTTCTGAATTAACAATAAAATGAAGTTGCATATATTTCAGCCAGTATCAATAACACTTCCGAACAAAATGTTTGAGTGCTTTTGGGATTTGGAAATACCAGAATCTATTTGCTGCCTGTAATTAACTAGTATATTACAAGGATGTTGTATAAACATCTTAAGGACAAGGGCTTCTTTAAGTCTGCTTGATATAGAGGGTTGAGGAGTTTGGAAGATGAAGTGATAGCATGATTTCATGATTTAACATTCATTTGGGGTGACTGTATTGCTCACTCGTGACTTTGCCACTTGAGTGTATGCAGGTCATTCCAAACAAGTGCTAAGAAAAGCTATATATTGCCACAGGGTCATATTTTAGAGAAAATATTTAACACTGAAGTAAGCTATTGTATTCTTTCACTTGTAAAGCCAGGTACCTTAAGCTATCTGTACAGGCTTCAGAGTACCAAATATTAAAAAAAAAAAAAATGTTGAAACCTCTAGATTTTCTATAAATCAGTGTTGTAACTTTATGGTAAATACCTTGTGGACCTGCAGTGATAGACACAGACCCTGTAATCCGAGTTCTTCAATGGGATAAGGTTTGTGGATTTGCTTTATGCATAAGAGCTTGATACAGAGGTGGATTATGCTAGTCCTAGTTGGCTCCCTTTTGTAGCTTTCTCATAGATTGATATGGAGGAAACTGAGGGTATGTCTACATCTACAATTTTGCAGCGCTGGTTGTTACAGCTGTATTAGTACAGCTGTATAGGGCCAGCGCTGCAGAGTGGCCACACTTACAGCAACCAGCGCTGCAAGTGGTGTTAGATGTGGCCACACTGCAGCGCTGTTGGGCGGCTTCAAGGGGGGTTCGAGGAACGCGAGAGCAAACCGGGGAAGGAGACCAGCTTCGCCGCGGTTTATTCTCGCGTTCCCTGAACCCCCCTGCAAACTGCAGGGAAGGAGACCTGCTTGCTCGGGGGTTCGGGGAACGCGAGAGCAAACCGGGGAAGGAGACCTGCTTGATTACCAGAGGCTTCCTCAGGTATGCTGGGATACCTGCTTATTCCACGGAGGTCAAGAAAAGCGCTGGTAAGTGTCTACACTTGATTACCAGTGCTGGATCCTCTACACCGGAGACAAAACGGGAGTACGGCCAGCGCTACAAACAGGGAGTTGCAGCGCTGGTGATGCCCTGCAGATGTGTACACCTCCTAAGTTGCAGCGCTGTAACCCCCTCACCAGCGCTGCAACTTTGTGATGTAGACAAGCCCTGAATGACCAGTCATTTTGCGCTGCAAACTCTTAATGCCGGAAACATGCTGCAAAGGAAAGCTTTCCTCTTGGCTTGCTTGCCTCCCTCAGTCCCCATGTCTTCTGCCCTATCACTCTCTCTGATTCCTATTTCTAGCTGCTTTGCTCACTCTGCCAGTTGATTAACAAAGTGAAGTTATGATCTTGTTAATATTTTATTGATGCTTAGCAGCTGCAGAGCTCAGAGCCTCAATACAAGGTCTTAATTCACTTCAGTTCCTCAAAATACATGAGTGTTTTAAGTCTGCCAAACACTGAAGGAAGACTAGAACAGTATTCCTATAAAATGTATTGACCAAAAACAATAATATTAAATTATCATTTTAACAATTTGGCTGGATTGGTGGTGTAACTTTTTTCTCCTTCTTTGTTTAAATCCTTTGTCTTGTGCCCTGTCCAACTAGCTGGACTGGGAACAGTTGAGGGTTTTGGAATCATATCGTCTTGCCCCTCTCCCATGTTGCAAAGCAACTGCACAATTACCCTGTTGCTGCTGCTTTGTTCTTAGGGATGGGGAAATAGCTGAAAGATCTTTGTAAATATGCATCTCTTGCTCCTACCATCTACCCACTGCTTGCTGAGCAGTGAGACAGGCTTCAGAGAGTAGGGAGAAGACAATCCCTACTTTGACTCTTCAAACCTTGCTCTCCTTGTGTAGGAAACTACACGTGTTCAGTTAGCAACATTAATGGATTTATTATCACAACTGATCTGCAAGCTCAGAAAAGTGTGTCACCCCACCTGTTTTTAAACAAATCGGGAATAGAGGCAGAGATTTAAAAACTTGTTAGTAAAGATGTGATTGTAGCACAGGTAGCTTATACCCATAGTAGCTTTAATATTGCTAGTAGGTGTAACAGTGTAGACATGGTGGCATGGGCTTCAGCATAGGCTAGCAACCCAAGTAAACATATGTCTGTGTTGCAGCTGGAAGATGCAATTTCAGTATAAACAGACTTACAGTAGCTCAAGCTGAGCTAGAATGCTAAAAATAGAAGTGTGGATATTGTGGCACTAGTGGCCCTCAGGCTAGCTACCTGTGTCCCAGTCTCCCTAACATCCTGGGTCTCAGGGCCATGCTGACTCCACCTGCAAATAATTCATATTGGCTATACAAGCTCCACGAGACTCCATCTTTCACACCCTTCTTGTCTTTTAATAGTGTAATATGGAATCTTGTGGGTCAGAATGAGTGAGTTGTGAAAGGAGGTGAAAAGCTTTTACCTTTCAGCAGCTTGTGGAGTTGGCAGAGTAAAGGTGTGTGTTTTGACAGGTGTTTGTGGGCATTGCTGAAAGAGGGCAGCGTTTTATGGTTGTATGAGAAACCTTAAGTGTGGATTTCTTTGTTTTCAGAAGTTTAAGGTTTTGCTGGGTGGTGGGTGTGTGTATTTGCTATTTAGTTTCCTAGTTTTCTGGATAGGAAAAACTAAATTGTTGGTAGATGTGAGAAGTCGTTTAGGCTGTTGAACATATGTCCGAAAATTTGAATACCGAGCCAAATTAGTCTGTAGTCAGCAATCTCCATGGTATGGTATACTCCTTGCTCTTACACGTTCTGTAACCTCTTGATCCAGGAATTACCCAGAACGCACATATTGGCAGTGCCCATATTTCTTTTCCCTTTTTTACCTGGCTTGGGTGAGACCCTTATCTGTTTCCTCACCAGGGTATTTCCAGCCTGCACAGATCCCTACCTATACAGGCTATTTAATATTAAAGATACAGAAAAGAAGGAAAAACAGTTAAAGCATTTGGAATATCAAGTATTAAGGCTTTCATTTTAACAGCATTTCTTGTTTCCTTTCCTTTTAGCTGGAGAGAGTTTTAGGAGGACTCATGTTTAACAGTCTCTGAGATGGTAACTGTCATTTCAGGGAGAAGAGAAGAGAAGAGATGAGTTGAGATGGGCCGAAGCTGTTGCTGCTGTTGAAGTCTGATCCTGTTTCATCTCAGATGATGTTTGGGATTGAGCTGCAGCTATTAGGGGTGGTGATCTCATCTGAGTACCTCTCTTTTTAGTTCAGTTTGGTGAGAACATCTCTCAGGATCAGGGTGATGAAGGCCCAGGATCCAGGAGATGGTGGGAATGGTAATTATAATGGTGAAACATGATTCAGTAGCCTCCATCTGTTCTTCCTTCCTTTCCCCACAAAGTCTTTCTTCCAGCACCCAAAAAAAGAGGATTGGGAAGAATATCCTATCCCCTCATTCCTTTGTCCACCAATTAAACCGAATATCCATCATACAAGTTCCACATCTTCTTCTGTTTTTTATCAAACATGATTTTAGTTCTTGAACCATATCAGTAGGCCTTATTGTTTTGACTAATTCAGTCTGTCTACTTTTTGTACCTTTCTCCATCAGCACAGGTTATTGTGACTTCTTTGAACTTTTACATACTTCACCATTGAAATCACAATTAGGGTAAAGTCGTCAGCCCAGTTATCACTGTATTTGAACCAGATGGCTTCCTTCATGCTGCTGATGTGCCAGTAGAGTCATTGAAAATACAGAAGAGACAGGCTGTTGGTCCTGAGCAATTGGGAGCAGACATTACAGAGAGATCCCTGGGTGGAGGGAGTGTGCTCGCTCTGGAGATGGTACGCTTGCAGTTCTGTCAGAGGTGGGGGCTGTGAGACGAGGGAGCTTACTCATTTGCTCTGTGAGATTGATATGTGTAGTCTGGTAAACAGTAGGATGTGATAGGCTTCAGTATGCTCAGAGAGGACGGCATCTTTGGAGATTTTAGCTGTTAATTTCAAGGAAATCTTTATTGAGCATGTGCAAACAGCTGTTTTTCAAAGGATTATAATTTATGAAGATCTGCCCCAGTTTTGCTTGGGATGTTAAAAGGCACATCCCTAACACAGGGGCCACCCCCTACCAAATTTCAAGTTTATCCTCCAAAGCATTGGGTTGCTATAGTTCACTTGGATCAGATGATATTCACACGCTTTCTCAAGGAACTCAAATATGAAATTGCAAAGCTACTACCTGTAGTACGTAGCCTATCACTGAAACAAACCTCTGGTCCCAGGTGACTAGAAGGTAGTGTAGTAATGTAATGTCAATTTTTTAAAAAGTTAACCCTGGCAATTAAAGGCCAGTAAGCTGAACTTAAGTACTAGACAGCTTGTTAGAAACTATAGTAAAGAATTATCAGACAAATAGGCAAACATGATTTGTGGGGAAGATTCTAGTTCAGGGGTGGCCAGCCTGAGCCTGAAAAGGAGCCAGAATTTACCAATGTACATTGCCAAAGAGCCACAGTAATACGTCAGTAGCCCCCATCGGCTCCCCTACCCTTCTCCCAGCGCCTCCTACCCATCGTCAGTCTTGCCGATCAGTGCTTCTTGCTCCCTCCCCAACCTCCCGATCAGTGTTTTTGTGGCATGCAGGAGGCTGGGGTGGGGGGAGAGTGGAGGGGAGAGCAAGGGCACTGCAGGCTCAGGAGAGCGGGTGGGAAGGGGTGGAGTGGGGGGGGGCCTATGGCAGAGCAGTGAGCACCCCCCAGCACGTTGGAAAGTTGCTGCTTGTAGCTCCAGCCCTGGAGTCGGTGCCTATACAAGGAGACGCATGTGGCTCCACAGCCACAGGTTGGCCACCTTATGTCTAGTTGATGGCTTTTGTAAAGGGAAGTATATCTCACCAATCTATTAGAGTTCTTTAAAGGTGTCAACAAACATGTGGATAAGGGTGATCCAGTTGAGATAGTAATATTTGGGTTTTCAGAAAGCCTTTGACAAGTTCCATCACCAAAGGCTCATAAAGAAACTAAATAGTCATAAGATATCAGAGAAAATCCTGTCATGGATCAATGACTGGTTGAAAGATAGGGGGGAAAAATGGGTTTTTTTCCCATGAAGAGAGGTAAAGCGCAGAGCCCCCCAAGATTCTGCATTAGGACCTGTGCTTTTTACATATTTAGTAATCTGGAAAAGGGGGTCAAGTGGCAAAGTTTTCAGATACACAATTACTCAGGATAGTTAAGTCCAAAGTTGACTGAAAAGAGGTAAAGTGCTCTCACAAAACAGGATGATGGGACAACAAAATGGCAGATGAAATTCAATGTTGATAACGGCAAAGTAATGCACACGGGAAAAAATAATCCCAACTACGTGTATATAATGATGGGTTCTAAATTAGTTGATACCACTCATGAAAGAGATCTTGCAGTGACTGTGGCTAGTCCTCTGAAAACTTAGCTTGGTGCAATACACAGTAATGGTCAAAAAAGCTAACCAGATGTTAGGAACTATTAGGAAAAATAAGACAGAAAATAGCATAATGGCATATATAAATAGTAGGGCTGCCAAGCGATTTTAAAAAAAATCATGATTTAAAAAATGAATAGTGATTAATCACACTTAATAGAATACCATTTATTTAAATAGTTTTGGATTTTCCCACATTTTCAAATATATCGATTTCAATTATAACACAGAGAACAAAGTGATTACAAATATTTGCACCAAAAGAAACTGTTTTTCAGTTTACCTAATACAAGTACTGTAGTGCAATCTCTTTATCATGAAAGTTGAACTTAAATATAAAATTACAAAAAAACTGCATTAAAAATAAAAAAAAGTAAAACTTTAGAGCCTACAAGTCTCTCAGTTCTATTTCTTGTTCAGTCAGTCACTCAGACAAACAAGTTATTATGTCCTGCAAATGTAAACAGTTTTCTGCTGCTTGTTCACAATGTCACCAAAAGTAAGAAAAGGGGTTCTCACGGCACTGTTGTAGCCAGTGTTGCAAGATATTTACATGTCAAATGTGTTCGTATGTCCCTTCATGCTTTAACCACCATTCCAGAGGACATGTCCATGCTGATGACGGGTTCTGCTTGATAACAATCCAAAGCAGTGTGGACAGACATGTTCATTTTCATTATCTCAGTCAGATGCCACCAGCAGAAGGTTGATTTTTATATTGGTATTTTGGATTCTGTAGTTTCTGCATCAGAGTGTTATTCTTTTAAGACTTCTGAAAGCTTGCTCTACACCTCATCCCTCTCAGATTTTGGAAGCCACTTCAGATTCTTAAACCTTGGGTCTAGTGCTGTAGCTATCTTTAGAAATCTCACATTGATACTTTCTTTGCTTTTGTGTCAGATCTGCAGTGAAAGTGTTCTTAAAATGAACACCATGTGCTGGGTCATCATCCGAGACTGCTATAACATGAACTATATGGGGAGTGATGGTAAAACAGAGCAAGGGACATGCAATTCTCCCCCAAGGAGTTCAGTCACAAGTGTCACTAATGCATTATTTTTTTTAAACCAGCGTCATGAGCATGGAAGCATGTCCTCCTGGAATGGTGGCTGAATCAGGAAGGGGCATACAAATGTTTAGCATATCTGGCTGGCATGTAGATTCTTTGCAGTGCTGGCTACAAAAGTCCCATGCGAATGCCTGTTCTCTCTGGTGATGTAAATAAGTAGGCAGCATTATCTCAAGTAAATGTAAACAAACCTGTTTGTCTTAGCAATTGGCTGAAGAAGAAGTAGAACTGAGTGGACTTGTAGGCTCTAAAGTTCTGCATTGTTTTGTTTTTGAGTGCAGTTACGTAACCTAAAAAAAATTACGTTTGTAAGTTGCAATTTCAGGATAGAGATTACACTGTAGTACTAGTATGAGGTGAATTGAAAAATACTATTTCTTTTGTTTTCATTTGTGCAATGCAAATATTTGTAATAAGATATAAAATGAGCAGTGTACACTTTGTATTCTATTGTAATTCAAATCAATATATTTGAAAATGTAGAAAAACATCCAATAATATTTAATAAATTTTAATTGGTATTCTATTGTTAAACACTGCAATTAAAATTGTGATGAATTGCGATTAATTTTTTTGGGTAATTGAGAGTTAACGGAGATTTTAATCGAAAGCCCTAATAAATAGCATATATAAATCCATGGTGTGCACGTACCTTGAATGCTGTAACCTGTTCTGGTTGCCCCATCTTCAAAAATGATATAGTGAAACTAGGAAAAGTTCAGAGAAGGGAAACAAAGTGATCAGGAGTATGGAGTGGCTTCCACAGGCCTCCTCACCCCGCTCCTCTATCTCTGCAGAATAGGGGTGGGAAACATGACAGAGTTCAGGAGTGGGAGGGAGGGAGCTTGCTTGTGACTGCTGCCTTATCTACTTTGAGTACCAATCTACTTAAAAGGGCAATGTATGTAAAGAGGCAACACATCTATGTGTGTATCTCTCTCTCACTCACTCTCACATTCACACTGTGTCACTCTCACACTGTGTCACTCTTACTTCTCAACACACTGTTGTTATTACTACTTGATACTTCCTTCCATGTACATATATTCTTTGTAATTTTATTCTTTCAAAGTGCTGTTTTTTGACTGGTCTATGCCTTTCATAATTTTTGTATCTCTTACGCACCTCCCAATCAGCTGTTCCTTGGCATGTGTGGGGGTGGGAGGGGGAGAGCAAGGGCATTGCAGGCTCAGAGGAAGGGGTGGAGTGGGGGCAGGGCCTGTGGCAGAGCCAGGGGTTGAGCAGTGAGCACTCCCTCCCCCCCCCCCCCGGCACATTGGAAAGTTGGTGCCTGTAGCTCCAGTCCTGAAGTCTGTTCCTATACAAGAAGCGGCATATTAATTTCTGAAAAGCTGCATGTGGCTCCGGAGCTATAGGTTGGACACCCCTGTCTTAATGGGTCATGCCAGGCAACCTTATAACAGGAGGTTTGGTAGAACAGCCATATAAATTTAACCTGCTTCTGACCCCTGCTTTTCAGCAGCTACTAGGGCCAAATTGTAGATGGAAGGCAGGTATGGATGGGGAGGCAGACTAAGGGAAAATATAGGAAAAGGAGCGTAAGCTAGTCGTGGACCCAAGAGGAGGACATAAACTTGTGGAGGACAACAGGGAGAGAGGAACGTTGTAGAGTGCCAGGAAACTGTGCTCCTTTGTCTAAATTTATGGGGAAAGGGTGGGATGTCAGATTTAGAGTGGATAAAGGGGACCGCAGGTGTGAAAGGGCAGTTGAGATTGTGGGAAACGTAGAGGATTGGTGAGGGACATGTGGAAAGGGACAAGTCTCCATCTACTACTTCCATATCCAGTGTTATTTCATTTGCTTCTGCACATGCCACTCTTGGCTTGCTGATGTCCGCAGGAGAGAACCACTGATTTAGGCCTCATCTGACTGAGCTTGATTTTGTTTTTTGAATGGACCTACCCAATTTTCAACTTGGTGCTTTTTTAAAAAGAAAGATACCTAGAAAATCCAAGGAGAGTAACAATACATTTTCAACTTTAACTACCAATAAATATGTTTCAGAGGAGTCCTCTAACACCAGAAAAAGTTCATTTCTTAAAAACCAAACGTCAGGTATAGAAATGAACAGGTGAAGGATCCAGACAGTGTTTTGTGTTTTTTTTCATCCCATTTATCCTGAAATTTACTCTTAAAAAAACTTGCATAAAATCCTATACAGAGGTTAACAACTACTAGGTAATTAAAGCCTGTTTAATTGCTCAGCTTCCAATATACAGTACTACAATATTGCCAGCTTCAAGCGATCAAAAATTATGAGTTGGACTCCTTATCCTCCCTTCCCCCCAAAATCATGAGGTTTTTTTTTTAAAGATTATATTGTGTTTTGTAAGTCTGTCTCTTGAATATTGCCCACTGTTCCAAATGTACTGAATGAGGTGATTTTTGGCTTCTGGTGCAGAGCTCTCACCTTCACATCTGCCCATCTCTTGCCCGGCAATTAATCCTGTCCTCCATCAGTTCTGTCCTACCCAACCTCTCAATTCAGCTCTTTCAATTCAGTTCACCTCCCAGCATGCACCCCATCAACTCAGCACCCATCATCAATAAAGCCCTCCCACCCCATCAGCCCTCACTGTCCTCACTTCAGCCCTCCTGCAGCCCATACTAAGGCTCTCATATCCTCAACGCTGCTCCTCTTGGGGTTCTTCACCCTCCCCAGACTTGGGGGTGGGGGGGAGGCTCTCACTTCCTAGGCTGATAGAGAAACCCTTGCTGCCTGGGGCTGACAGCGGGAGCCCTGCAAGGAGAGGTTCCTTCTGTCAGCCCTTGCCACCTGGGGCAGATTGACAATGATTTCTAAGTAATTATTAAACCTGACTCATGATCTCGGGATAGAACTCTCAGATATCAGGGTTTTCTTAAAAAGAAAATCCTGACATTTGAGAGTTCTATCCTGAGATCATGAGTCAGGTTTAATTTTATTTAATCATGAGATGCGATTTTTTTCTAATTCACAAGATTTGGCATTTCTGGTACTATAACACTAATTGCTACAAAAAAAATTAAACTCTTGAATAGCTACTGAAGTCTGTATATTCACAGAAATATTCAAATTCATCAACGCCTCACTTACGTTGTTAGGTGAACTAAAACTTCAACTCTCCTCATTAATTTTGAAATCTTTACTACACACTTGATAAATATTATATACAAAAAGTTTCATTGCAACAATGTTTAGGTTGCCCGACAAAGAATTTAGAAGTTAGGAAATGCCAGGTTTAAGGTTGTCTGTGCAAACTCAATTCCAGGCCCTTAAAGTCCATACTGTGCACTGAATGAGAGAGGAGATTTGTGTGGGCAAAGTGGGAGTATGAATTTGTAATTAAGTACAGTATCATAATGCATATGCCCAAGGGGGCACACTTAAGGTTGCATGGGCACCTTAAATCTGAGACTGTTTGCAATTGCTTGATATAAAAACTTCCTAGGCCTTTTTG